>NW_026048422.1:0-5184 GCF_023864345.2 Schistocerca serialis cubense | reverse complement strand
TAGCTTGCCAAGGCAACCCCCGACACCCGTGACCCCCACTGTGCACGAAGTGCAGCCTACGGCTACAGTGGGGGTCACGGGTGTCGGGGGTTGCCTTGGCAAGCTATTAGTTAATTTATCGGAGGTCAAAATGTTATCATATATGATAAGATATTAAATAGTATATAAGAGAATGAGAAAGCCAGAACTTCACAGTCACTTTCGAACCAGCGTACTGTACGCATCTTAAAGGTTCTTAAAAAGTACTGTCTTATCAGATGTATTATATAATAGTTGAATGAAATCTGGATCATTTATTGACAGGTATGTTGTTTTTTATTTTGTTTTAGTTTGGCTTGTACAATGGACGGTGCCAGTGGATCTTCCTCGACTCCACGATCGTTGCGTCCAAATATACTTCGTCAAACTGCTGTAAATGATGCTATTAATAATGTTCGAATGAACTACAGAGAACATAATGTTCACTTTGATTCAGATGAAGAAGACAGTTTAGTTGCCTTATTCTGTGAAGAACAACTTCCAGCTATTATATCTTGCGTTGATAATGTTCATGAATTCAAACTATCTGATTTATTTCGTGGTCGAAAGCCTCATATGATGTTACCTTTACATTATGATACACTTGATCAAAATTATATGTTTCAACGTACAAATCAAATTCTAACTAAAGAAATGTTTCCTTCTGATTCTGTATTCTATCATGCTTTTGACTGGTCAAAACATATTATGCGAAGATTTGATCACTTTCAACGTGCACTAAGATACTTTCCTCCAGATGAAATGCCATGGCAATTATGGCATCTCAGAAACAAAAATGTTGAATATAAAATAACAATCATTGC
Organism: Schistocerca serialis cubense; assembly: GCF_023864345.2. Classification (NCBI taxonomy): domain Eukaryota; kingdom Metazoa; phylum Arthropoda; class Insecta; order Orthoptera; family Acrididae; genus Schistocerca; species Schistocerca serialis. The sequence continues at coordinate 4,342 of NW_026048422.1, read as the reverse complement.
ATCAAACTATCGTTGTACAAAATACAATACTAAACATATTTATTGTAAAGAACATACTCCATTATTACGTGCTCCACTGTTAGTGGGGGTGGTATGTCATGAATGTTATTTCAGATTTATTTTAAATAGTCATGATAATAATATAATTCAAAAAATGGAAAGTGCACATGCTGACAAAGATCAATCTCCACCTAACTTATGGAAATATACTACAGAAGCTCCAATTTCTGATTGTTATTCACTTGAAAATATGAATATTTTATGTAAAACTATTGATGATTATTGGACAACTCTTGATGCTATGTCTAATTCACTATTTTGTAACTATTGTTTAAAAGCTACATTTGGTGAACTTATTACAGGTCCAGGAACAAGAAAGTATTTCAAATCAATTGATAAATCAAAATGTGTTTAATATTTCAGATTATTATCAGATGGTAAAACAACTTATTACAAAAAGCCTGAACAAAGTGATATAAACAAGTTTTTCGGAATGGTCTATACTAGTTCTCCATCTGATTGTTCAGATTCTGAAAAAGAAGAACCTGGTGCAAATAAAATAGAACTTGAAGACAGACCAATAACTCCAGGAGCACATACAATTTCATCATCGGATGAAGAAGAATCTAAAATTGAACCTCCGAAAAGTAAGAAGAGAAAAATTAAAACTTCTCCAGAAAAGACATCAGAACCTGTATCTAAAAAAGCAAAAGAAGACGAAACTGATTCAATCACTATTGTTCATGGTAACGTATATAATATTATTCGCATTTTGTGCAAACTTGTTACTTTGTTTACTGATCACTCAGAATGCTTAAATACTTTGATTTCTTGTATAACAAATTTAAAAGGAAATGTAAGCCTTTGTCTAATGAAAATACTACAGGAAATATCAGAACAGACGACCCATTACAATCAGGAAAAGAACTGCTTGCCTACTATTATTCTAAAAATGACGAAACAGATTGGACACATTCTGTGTTCTCACAAAACCAATATAAAAACAATAGAAAAGTCTTTACATACTATTTACGACAATTTATTAAAAGAGAAAACAAACATTCCAACTTCTGTCTCATCTTCCTTGACAAAGCAGGAACAAACAACGAACATATCCATACAATCCATACATGCCGAAGGCACCACGGATCATGTAGATGCTTCTTCAAACATACAATCCGTGATCGAATTGGGAGGGCTGAGTTCACCAAAGTCTTCTCGCCAGGAGACAGACGAGGACAATATAATCTCCTCAAGTATTTCAGTCAAAAACAGCAACGGATATACCACATCTTTATTCGTGGAGAATCCAAAGAAATACTTTATAGATTTACAAATTTTCGATGCGAAAAGAATTCCCAAATTAGAAAAGAACCTTTGGTACAAAGCACGGAAAAGGCAAGTACGTCTATATCTGGACTTGGAGAATCTGACGGAGAATCAGAAACTAGTAGAACCTCTACGCCAATTCATTATAGAAAGCCAAAATTACCTGGAGAATTTAGAAGCATCAGGTCACCAAATTACAAAAAACGATTTTCATTTCAAGAAATAATTCTTTTCATTCAAAATAATATCACATGTCCAATCAATAAAGCAAAAGTCTTAAAAGAATGGCGTTCTGAAATTTCCTTATGTACTCTGAGTGATAAAATATATTTGAATGCTATTGAACATGTACAAATTATGTTAACTACATATACATTATCTGAATTATATTCATATATTCAATTAGCTTCTAATGTATATTTTGAAGCTTTTCATATTCCTTTCAATGATTATTATTATTCAATTTCTCAAACTTTAATTATTATAAAAGACTTACTTGAATATCAATTTGGTAGTAATTGGGACTCTGTACATGAATTTATATGTATTTTATTTCATGTATTAAATAGAAGCAATGGAAAAAAGAATACTATTGAAATAGTTGGAGATCCAAATTCATTCAAATCAACTTTTGTAAGAATGATTGCAAGTGCACTTATTAATGCTGGATGGTGCAATAAAAATAATAAATTGTCTCAATTTGGACTTCAAGAATGTGCTAATAAACGTCTAATTATTATGGATGATCCTAATTTTGATGTTGGATCTATTGAACAATTAAAAACTATTTTCAGTGGTGATCCAACCAATATTCAAGTAAAACATAAAGAAGATTTTACTATATATAAAACTCCTGTTATTATTTGTGCAAATACTGAAATGTTCAAAGGTGATGTTTGGGATGTAAGGATGGAAAGATATAGATGGAAAAAATGGAATACTGTATTAAATAAACAACTCCATCCTTTAGCATTGTATCATTTATTTCAAGAATATAATTTGTTACAATAAAAAATGTACAATTTATTTATCTATTTTTACCAACCAATTCCAAATTCCTATAAGGAGAACGAGATCTAGAACGATCACGTTTTCTTTCCTTTTTACGTTTTTTCTCCTGCTCTTTAGCATCTTCACGTAATATTTCACCAGGCTCAGACTCTGGTTCAGTAACAACAACATATTTCTTACTAGTATTTTCTTTATACAAAGCAGCAGTTATCTTAGACATATTCAAAGCATTTGAATCAAATGAAATTCCAGTTAAAAAGAAATCATCTCTCATACCAGATACAGTACTACGAACATATATCTCATCAGAATGACTTAAACTACGTACTTGATTTGTATACGTTTCATAATTAGTACCAATTACAATATTAGTTGTCATATTTACAATCAATTTACAATTCACGTAACTATTAGTATCATTAGGAGCATTATTTGGCACAGGATTAATTCCAAGAGTAAAAGATGGCATAAGTGGACAATTATGATGATCATTCAATTTACCCATCAAAAATCCTTTCTCAATAGCTTGATCATAAGTAAATTCTTCAAGTCTCTTTTTAAATGATATAGGTTCCACTTGTTGCACAAAAGGCTTTACAGGAGCAGTATCTCCACCTACTTGCTGTTGCAAATTTGGATTTAAAACATTTGTACCAGTAGCATACTCATCATCAGCTAAAGCAAAGCCATGAATATGATTAACATTCTTAATAATACCCAACTTAGGCTTATACTGCCAATGAAACATTTCACTTGAATCCACAGCTCGACTAGCAATGCCTTGATGATATATATTAGTCAACATTGGATGTCCATAAGCAACAGAACCATAAATATTCTTCGACGTAGCCACAGCAGTACTATTAGGAATTATCCAAGAATCATAATTTGGCCAATTACGAGGAACAGACAAAGATGAACTATATGAAGTATTATCAGTCTCTCCCCACATAATACTACCCAAACCTGTACTACGTTTATCTACGCCACTAATTTCCATAGGCTTATCAGTTGTAGAATTTACAGTTACAGTCTCATGTGGTAAAGCTAAATTTCCTCCTTTATTATATATAATAAAAGGAACATGAGTAATACTAGCTGACCCAGAAATAGTACTTAATGTACTAAATGAAGCTTCTAATCCAACAACAGTTAATACAATTTCAATATGCTTAACATAAGCAAAAGGAGGTAATGATTGAAATTGACCTGGAGAAATAAATTGAGCCAAATGATTAGACATCCATTGAGCTCCTGATGTAACTAATCTACGAGCTCCTGCTGAAGTAGTATTAGGAGCAGAAACATCAAACCACACTTATAACCATATCCCCAAGTAAAAAACAAATGACTATTAGTAAAATGAATGTCTCCACTTTTTATTTGATTAACACTCTTCCACAAAAAGAAATTTCCTGATTCACCTTTGCCACCACCACCACCAGCACCACCACTATTAGCACCAGAACGAAGAGCACCAGTCTGCATACCAGCTCCATCTTCAGCAGCTCCATGAATTACTTCAACATCCATATCTTGCGTACGTTGAGTATTAGATCGTTTAGATCGTAAATTATATCCAGAAGGTCCAGGCTGATCTTCAGCTGCAGTACGCTTACGTGATTGCTCTAAAGCATCCACTTCTTGATTTAAAGCAGCAATACTTTCCAAAACTTCACCAACTGCTGCTAATTCAGGATCAGTTAATTCTTCAGTAATATTACGACGATCTGAATTCAAAGATTCTTTAATAGCATTCTTCTTTTTTTCAGCAACTCGTCGATTAATAACGCGAATAGCAGACCACGAAATCTTATTTGTTTGACCTCCCTTAGTAGTCCACTGCTTATACCGAGGCATCACTAGAATTAAACTTATTTACAACCTTCTTATATACTATTTAATATCTTATCATATATGATAACATTTTGACCTCCGATAAATTAACTAATAGCTTGCCAAGGCAACCCCCGACACCCGTGACCCCCACTGTAGCACGAAG
>NW_026048421.1:0-5185 GCF_023864345.2 Schistocerca serialis cubense | reverse complement strand
AGCTTGCCAAGGCAACCCCCGACACCCGTGACCCCCACTGTAGCCGTAGGCTGCACTTCGTGCACAGTGGGGGTCACGGGTGTCGGGGGTTGCCTTGGCAAGCTATTAGTTAATTTATCGGAGGTCAAAATGTTATCATATATGATAAGATATTAAATAGTATATAAGAAGGTTGTAAATAAGTTTAATTCTAGTGATGCCTCGGTATAAGCAGTGGACTACTAAGGGAGGTCAAACAAATAAGATTTCGTGGTCTGCTATTCGCGTTATTAATCGACGAGTTGCTGAAAAAAAGAAGAATGCTATTAAAGAATCTTTGAATTCAGATCGTCGTAATATTACTGAAGAATTAACTGATCCTGAATTAGCAGCAGTTGGTGAAGTTTTGGAAAGTATTGCTGCTTTAAATCAAGAAGTGGATGCTTTAGAGCAATCACGTAAGCGTACTGCAGCTGAAGATCAGCCTGGACCTTCTGGATATAATTTACGATCTAAACGATCTAATACTCAACGTACGCAAGATATGGATGTTGAAGTAATTCATGGAGCTGCTGAAGATGGAGCTGGTATGCAGACTGGTGCTCTTCGTTCTGGTGCTAATAGTGGTGGTGCTGGTGGTGGTGGTGGCAAAGGTGAATCAGGAAATTTCTTTTTGTGGAAGAGTGTTAATCAAATAAAAAGTGGAGACATTCATTTTACTAATAGTCATTTGTTTTTTACTTGGGGATATGGTTATAAGTGGTTTGATGTTTCTGCTCCTAATACTACTTCAGCAGGAGCTCGTAGATTAGTTACATCAGGAGCTCAATGGATGTCTAATCATTTGGCTCAATTTATTTCTCCAGGTCAATTTCAATCATTACCTCCTTTTGCTTATGTTAAGCATATTGAAATTGTATTAACTGTTGTTGGATTAGAAGCTTCATTTAGTACATTAAGTACTATTTCTGGGTCAGCTAGTATTACTCATGTTCCTTTTATTATATATAATAAAGGAGGAAATTTAGCTTTACCACATGAGACTGTAACTGTAAATTCTACAACTGATAAGCCTATGGAAATTAGTGGCGTAGATAAACGTAGTACAGGTTTGGGTAGTATTATGTGGGGAGAGACTGATAATACTTCATATAGTTCATCTTTGTCTGTTCCTCGTAATTGGCCAAATTATGATTCTTGGATAATTCCTAATAGTACTGCTGTGGCTACGTCGAAGAATATTTATGGTTCTGTTGCTTATGGACATCCAATGTTGACTAATATATATCATCAAGGCATTGCTAGTCGAGCTGTGGATTCAAGTGAAATGTTTCATTGGCAGTATAAGCCTAAGTTGGGTATTATTAAGAATGTTAATCATATTCATGGCTTTGCTTTAGCTGATGATGAGTATGCTACTGGTACAAATGTTTTAAATCCAAATTTGCAACAGCAAGTAGGTGGAGATACTGCTCCTGTAAAGCCTTTTGTGCAACAAGTGGAACCTATATCATTTAAAAAGAGACTTGAAGAATTTACTTATGATCAAGCTATTGAGAAAGGATTTTTGATGGGTAAATTGAATGATCATCATAATTGTCCACTTATGCCATCTTTTACTCTTGGAATTAATCCTGTGCCAAATAATGCTCCTAATGATACTAATAGTTACGTGAATTGTAAATTGATTGTAAATATGACAACTAATATTGTAATTGGTACTAATTATGAAACGTATACAAATCAAGTACGTAGTTTAAGTCATTCTGATGAGATATATGTTCGTAGTACTGTATCTGGTATGAGAGATGATTTCTTTTTAACTGGAATTTCATTTGATTCAAATGCTTTGAATATGTCTAAGATAACTGCTGCTTTGTATAAAGAAAATACTAGTAAGAAATATGTTGTTGTTACTGAACCAGAGTCTGAGCCTGGTGAAATATTACGTGAAGATGCTAAAGAGCAGGAGAAAAAACGTAAAAAGGAAAGAAAACGTGATCGTTCTAGATCTCGTTCTCCTTATAGGAATTTGGAATTGGTTGGTAAAAATAGATAAATAAATTGTACATTTTTTATTGTAACAAATTATATTCTTGAAATAAATGATACAATGCTAAAGGATGGAGTTGTTTATTTAATACAGTATTCCATTTTTTCCATCTATATCTTTCCATCCTTACATCCCAAACATCACCTTTGAACATTTCAGTATTTGCACAAATAATAACAGGAGTTTTATATATAGTAAAATCTTCTTTATGTTTTACTTGAATATTGGTTGGATCACCACTGAAAATAGTTTTTAATTGTTCAATAGATCCAACATCAAAATTAGGATCATCCATAATAATTAGACGTTTATTAGCACATTCTTGAAGTCCAAATTGAGACAATTTATTATTTTTATTGCACCATCCAGCATTAATAAGTGCACTTGCAATCATTCTTACAAAAGTTGATTATTGAATGAATTTGGATCTCCAACTATTTCAATAGTATTCTTTTTTCCATTGCTTCTATTTAATACATGAAATAAAATACATATAAATTCATGTACAGAGTCCCAATTACTACCAAATTGATATTCAAGTAAGTCTTTTATAATAATTAAAGTTTGAGAAATTGAATAATAATAATCATTGAAAGGAATATGAAAAGCTTCAAAATATACATTAGAAGCTAATTGAATATATGAATATAATTCAGATAATGTATATGTAGTTAACATAATTTGTACATGTTCAATAGCATTCAAATATATTTTATCACTCAGAGTACATAAGGAAATTTCAGAACGCCATTCTTTTAAGACTTTTGCTTTATTGATTGGACATGTGATATTATTTTGAATGAAAAGAATTATTTCTTGAAATGAAAATCGTTTTTTGTAATTTGGTGACCTGATGCTTCTAAATTCTCCAGGTAATTTTGGCTTTCTATAATGAATTGGCGTAGAGGTTCTACTAGTTTCTGATTCTCCGTCAGATTCTCCAAGTCCAGATATAGACGTACTTGCCTTTTCCGTGCTTTGTACCAAAGGTTCTTTTCTAATTTGGGAATTCTTTTCGCATCGAAAATTTGTAAATCTATAAAGTATTTCTTTGGATTCTCCACGAATAAAGATGTGGTATATCCGTTGCTGTTTTTGACTGAAATACTTGAGGAGATTATATTGTCCTCGTCTGTCTCCTGGCGAGAAGACTTTGGTGAACTCAGCCCTCCCAATTCGATCACGGATTGTATGTTTGAAGAAGCATCTACATGATCCGTGGTGCCTTCGGCATGTATGGATTGTATGGATATGTTCGCTGTTTGTTCCTGCTTTGTCAAGGAAGATGAGACAGAAGTTGGAATGTTTGTTTTCTCTTTTAATAAATTGTCGTAAATAGTATGTAAAGACTTTTCTATTGTTTTTATATTGGTTTTGTGAGAACACAGAATGTGTCCAATCTGTTTCGTCATTTTTAGAATAATAGTAGGCAAGCAGTTCTTTTCCTGATTGTAATGGGTCGTCTGTTCTGATATTTCCTGTAGTATTTTCATTAGACAAAGGCTTACATTTCCTTTTAAATTTGTTATACAAGAAATCAAAGTATTTAAGCATTCTGAGTGATCAGTAAACAAAGTAACAAGTTTGCACAAAATGCGAATAATATTATATACGTTACCATGAACAATAGTGATTGAATCAGTTTCGTCTTCTTTTGCTTTTTTAGATACAGGTTCTGATGTCTTTTCTGGAGAAGTTTTAATTTTTCTCTTCTTACTTTTCGGAGGTTCAATTTTAGATTCTTCTTCATCCGATGATGAAATTGTATGTGCTCCTGGAGTTATTGGTCTGTCTTCAAGTTCTATTTTATTTGCACCAGGTTCTTCTTTTTCAGAATCTGAACAATCAGATGGAGAACTAGTATAGACCATTCCGAAAAACTTGTTTATATCACTTTGTTCAGGCTTTTTGTAATAAGTTGTTTTACCATCTGATAATAATCTGAAATATTAAACACATTTTGATTTATCAATTGATTTGAAATACTTTCTTGTTCCTGGACCTGTAATAAGTTCACCAAATGTAGCTTTTAAACAATAGTTACAAAATAGTGAATTAGACATAGCATCAAGAGTTGTCCAATAATCATCAATAGTTTTACATAAAATATTCATATTTTCAAGTGAATAACAATCAGAAATTGGAGCTTCTGTAGTATATTTCCATAAGTTAGGTGGAGATTGATCTTTGTCAGCATGTGCACTTTCCATTTTTTGAATTATATTATTATCATGACTATTTAAAATAAATCTGAAATAACATTCATGACATACCACCCCCACTAACAGTGGAGCACGTAATAATGGAGTATGTTCTTTACAATAAATATGTTTAGTATTGTATTTTGTACAACGATAGTTTGATGCAATGATTGTTATTTTATATTCAACATTTTTGTTTCTGAGATGCCATAATTGCCATGGCATTTCATCTGGAGGAAAGTATCTTAGTGCACGTTGAAAGTGATCAAATCTTCGCATAATATGTTTTGACCAGTCAAAAGCATGATAGAATACAGAATCAGAAGGAAACATTTCTTTAGTTAGAATTTGATTTGTACGTTGAAACATATAATTTTGATCAAGTGTATCATAATGTAAAGGTAACATCATATGAGGCTTTCGACCACGAAATAAATCAGATAGTTTGAATTCATGAACATTATCAACGCAAGATATAATAGCTGGAAGTTGTTCTTCACAGAATAAGGCAACTAAACTGTCTTCTTCATCTGAATCAAAGTGAACATTATGTTCTCTGTAGTTCATTCGAACATTATTAATAGCATCATTTACAGCAGTTTGACGAAGTATATTTGGACGCAACGATCGTGGAGTCGAGGAAGATCCACTGGCACCGTCCATTGTACAAGCCAAACTAAAACAAAATAAAAAACAACATACCTGTCAATAAATGATCCAGATTTCATTCAACTATTATATAATACATCTGATAAGACAGTACTTTTTAAGAACCTTTAAGATGCGTACAGTACGCTGGTTCGAAAGTGACTGTGAAGTTCTGGCTTTCTCATTCTCTTATATACTATTTAATATCTTATCATATATGATAACATTTTGACCTCCGATAAATTAACTAATAGCTTGCCAAGGCAACCCCCGACACCCGTGACCCCCACTGTAGCACGAGTGC
>NW_026048420.1:0-5186 GCF_023864345.2 Schistocerca serialis cubense | reverse complement strand
CTGCACTTCGTGCACAGTGGGGGTCACGGGTGTCGGGGGTTGCCTTGGCAAGCTATTAGTTAATTTATCGGAGGTCAAAATGTTATCATATATGATAAGATATTAAATAGTATATAAGAGAATGAGAAAGCCAGAACTTCACAGTCACTTTCGAACCAGCGTACTGTACGCATCTTAAAGGTTCTTAAAAAGTACTGTCTTATCAGATGTATTATATAATAGTTGAATGAAATCTGGATCATTTATTGACAGGTATGTTGTTTTTTATTTTGTTTTAGTTTGGCTTGTACAATGGACGGTGCCAGTGGATCTTCCTCGACTCCACGATCGTTGCGTCCAAATATACTTCGTCAAACTGCTGTAAATGATGCTATTAATAATGTTCGAATGAACTACAGAGAACATAATGTTCACTTTGATTCAGATGAAGAAGACAGTTTAGTTGCCTTATTCTGTGAAGAACAACTTCCAGCTATTATATCTTGCGTTGATAATGTTCATGAATTCAAACTATCTGATTTATTTCGTGGTCGAAAGCCTCATATGATGTTACCTTTACATTATGATACACTTGATCAAAATTATATGTTTCAACGTACAAATCAAATTCTAACTAAAGAAATGTTTCCTTCTGATTCTGTATTCTATCATGCTTTTGACTGGTCAAAACATATTATGCGAAGATTTGATCACTTTCAACGTGCACTAAGATACTTTCCTCCAGATGAAATGCCATGGCAATTATGGCATCTCAGAAACAAAAATGTTGAATATAAAATAACAATCATTGCATCAAACTATCGTTGTACAAAATACAATACTAAACATATTTATTGTAAAGAACATACTCCATTATTACGTGCTCCACTGTTAGTGGGGGTGGTATGTCATGAATGTTATTTCAGATTTATTTTAAATAGTCATGATAATAATATAATTCAAAAAATGGAAAGTGCACATGCTGACAAAGATCAATCTCCACCTAACTTATGGAAATATACTACAGAAGCTCCAATTTCTGATTGTTATTCACTTGAAAATATGAATATTTTATGTAAAACTATTGATGATTATTGGACAACTCTTGATGCTATGTCTAATTCACTATTTTGTAACTATTGTTTAAAAGCTACATTTGGTGAACTTATTACAGGTCCAGGAACAAGAAAGTATTTCAAATCAATTGATAAATCAAAATGTGTTTAATATTTCAGATTATTATCAGATGGTAAAACAACTTATTACAAAAAGCCTGAACAAAGTGATATAAACAAGTTTTTCGGAATGGTCTATACTAGTTCTCCATCTGATTGTTCAGATTCTGAAAAAGAAGAACCTGGTGCAAATAAAATAGAACTTGAAGACAGACCAATAACTCCAGGAGCACATACAATTTCATCATCGGATGAAGAAGAATCTAAAATTGAACCTCCGAAAAGTAAGAAGAGAAAAATTAAAACTTCTCCAGAAAAGACATCAGAACCTGTATCTAAAAAAGCAAAAGAAGACGAAACTGATTCAATCACTATTGTTCATGGTAACGTATATAATATTATTCGCATTTTGTGCAAACTTGTTACTTTGTTTACTGATCACTCAGAATGCTTAAATACTTTGATTTCTTGTATAACAAATTTAAAAGGAAATGTAAGCCTTTGTCTAATGAAAATACTACAGGAAATATCAGAACAGACGACCCATTACAATCAGGAAAAGAACTGCTTGCCTACTATTATTCTAAAAATGACGAAACAGATTGGACACATTCTGTGTTCTCACAAAACCAATATAAAAACAATAGAAAAGTCTTTACATACTATTTACGACAATTTATTAAAAGAGAAAACAAACATTCCAACTTCTGTCTCATCTTCCTTGACAAAGCAGGAACAAACAGCGAACATATCCATACAATCCATACATGCCGAAGGCACCACGGATCATGTAGATGCTTCTTCAAACATACAATCCGTGATCGAATTGGGAGGGCTGAGTTCACCAAAGTCTTCTCGCCAGGAGACAGACGAGGACAATATAATCTCCTCAAGTATTTCAGTCAAAAACAGCAACGGATATACCACATCTTTATTCGTGGAGAATCCAAAGAAATACTTTATAGATTTACAAATTTTCGATGCGAAAAGAATTCCCAAATTAGAAAAGAACCTTTGGTACAAAGCACGGAAAAGGCAAGTACGTCTATATCTGGACTTGGAGAATCTGACGGAGAATCAGAAACTAGTAGAACCTCTACGCCAATTCATTATAGAAAGCCAAAATTACCTGGAGAATTTAGAAGCATCAGGTCACCAAATTACAAAAAACGATTTTCATTTCAAGAAATAATTCTTTTCATTCAAAATAATATCACATGTCCAATCAATAAAGCAAAAGTCTTAAAAGAATGGCGTTCTGAAATTTCCTTATGTACTCTGAGTGATAAAATATATTTGAATGCTATTGAACATGTACAAATTATGTTAACTACATATACATTATCTGAATTATATTCATATATTCAATTAGCTTCTAATGTATATTTTGAAGCTTTTCATATTCCTTTCAATGATTATTATTATTCAATTTCTCAAACTTTAATTATTATAAAAGACTTACTTGAATATCAATTTGGTAGTAATTGGGACTCTGTACATGAATTTATATGTATTTTATTTCATGTATTAAATAGAAGCAATGGAAAAAAGAATACTATTGAAATAGTTGGAGATCCAAATTCATTCAAATCAACTTTTGTAAGAATGATTGCAAGTGCACTTATTAATGCTGGATGGTGCAATAAAAATAATAAATTGTCTCAATTTGGACTTCAAGAATGTGCTAATAAACGTCTAATTATTATGGATGATCCTAATTTTGATGTTGGATCTATTGAACAATTAAAAACTATTTTCAGTGGTGATCCAACCAATATTCAAGTAAAACATAAAGAAGATTTTACTATATATAAAACTCCTGTTATTATTTGTGCAAATACTGAAATGTTCAAAGGTGATGTTTGGGATGTAAGGATGGAAAGATATAGATGGAAAAAATGGAATACTGTATTAAATAAACAACTCCATCCTTTAGCATTGTATCATTTATTTCAAGAATATAATTTGTTACAATAAAAAATGTACAATTTATTTATCTATTTTTACCAACCAATTCCAAATTCCTATAAGGAGAACGAGATCTAGAACGATCACGTTTTCTTTCCTTTTTACGTTTTTTCTCCTGCTCTTTAGCATCTTCACGTAATATTTCACCAGGCTCAGACTCTGGTTCAGTAACAACAACATATTTCTTACTAGTATTTTCTTTATACAAAGCAGCAGTTATCTTAGACATATTCAAAGCATTTGAATCAAATGAAATTCCAGTTAAAAAGAAATCATCTCTCATACCAGATACAGTACTACGAACATATATCTCATCAGAATGACTTAAACTACGTACTTGATTTGTATACGTTTCATAATTAGTACCAATTACAATATTAGTTGTCATATTTACAATCAATTTACAATTCACGTAACTATTAGTATCATTAGGAGCATTATTTGGCACAGGATTAATTCCAAGAGTAAAAGATGGCATAAGTGGACAATTATGATGATCATTCAATTTACCCATCAAAAATCCTTTCTCAATAGCTTGATCATAAGTAAATTCTTCAAGTCTCTTTTTAAATGATATAGGTTCCACTTGTTGCACAAAAGGCTTTACAGGAGCAGTATCTCCACCTACTTGCTGTTGCAAATTTGGATTTAAAACATTTGTACCAGTAGCATACTCATCATCAGCTAAAGCAAAGCCATGAATATGATTAACATTCTTAATAATACCCAACTTAGGCTTATACTGCCAATGAAACATTTCACTTGAATCCACAGCTCGACTAGCAATGCCTTGATGATATATATTAGTCAACATTGGATGTCCATAAGCAACAGAACCATAAATATTCTTCGACGTAGCCACAGCAGTACTATTAGGAATTATCCAAGAATCATAATTTGGCCAATTACGAGGAACAGACAAAGATGAACTATATGAAGTATTATCAGTCTCTCCCCACATAATACTACCCAAACCTGTACTACGTTTATCTACGCCACTAATTTCCATAGGCTTATCAGTTGTAGAATTTACAGTTACAGTCTCATGTGGTAAAGCTAAATTTCTCCTCCTTTATTATATATAATAAAAGGAACATGAGTAATACTAGCTGACCCAGAAATAGTACTTAATGTACTAAATGAAGCTTCTAATCCAACAACAGTTAATACAATTTCAATATGCTTAACATAAGCAAAAGGAGGTAATGATTGAAATTGACCTGGAGAAATAAATTGAGCCAAATGATTAGACATCCATTGAGCTCCTGATGTAACTAATCTACGAGCTCCTGCTGAAGTAGTATTAGGAGCAGAAACATCAAACCACTTATAACCATATCCCCAAGTAAAAAACAAATGACTATTAGTAAAATGAATGTCTCCACTTTTTATTTGATTAACACTCTTCCACAAAAAGAAATTTCCTGATTCACCTTTGCCACCACCACCACCAGCACCACCACTATTAGCACCAGAACGAAGAGCACCAGTCTGCATACCAGCTCCATCTTCAGCAGCTCCATGAATTACTTCAACATCCATATCTTGCGTACGTTGAGTATTAGATCGTTTAGATCGTAAATTATATCCAGAAGGTCCAGGCTGATCTTCAGCTGCAGTACGCTTACGTGATTGCTCTAAAGCATCCACTTCTTGATTTAAAGCAGCAATACTTTCCAAAACTTCACCAACTGCTGCTAATTCAGGATCAGTTAATTCTTCAGTAATATTACGACGATCTGAATTCAAAGATTCTTTAATAGCATTCTTCTTTTTTTCAGCAACTCGTCGATTAATAACGCGAATAGCAGACCACGAAATCTTATTTGTTTGACCTCCCTTAGTAGTCCACTGCTTATACCGAGGCATCACTAGAATTAAACTTATTTACAACCTTCTTATATACTATTTAATATCTTATCATATATGATAACATTTTGACCTCCGATAAATTAACTAATAGCTTGCCAAGGCAACCCCCGACACCCGTGACCCCCACTGTGCACGAAGTGCAGCCTACGGCTACAGTGGGGGTCACGGGTGTCGGGGGTTGCCTTGGCAAGC
>NW_026048419.1:0-71540 GCF_023864345.2 Schistocerca serialis cubense | reverse complement strand
TCGTCTCAAAATAACAAACACAAACAAAATAAACTAACAACTAGGGCAACACAAAACAAAAACGCCTCGCACGAACCGCCCACAAAAAGGACAAGCACACGCACAGCCTCTGCTGACGACCACGACGCAGCGGCACGCTGCTCCTGTCCCGCGCCCCGCGCCCCACTCGATTCACAACTCACGCGACACCGTCAACGACGGGCTCGCTTCCCGCAACCTACCACCTTTCCGCCACGACGCACAGCCCCAGCCCCACCCGACGACTGCACTTTCACCACCGCCTCCCCCTTCCCCCCCAAAACACACACACACACACACACACACAGCCAGCCAAAAACGCACTCGCGACCCACACATGCACGTGCATCGGCACACGCCAACCAGTCAACGTCGACAACCACACGCCACGCAAGGCTCGAAACGAAAACGAAACCGGCGTCCTTCCACGTTGCCATCAAGCTACGCGACACAAGACACAAGGAACCAACACAACAGCCGGCCCCACTAATTCCCACTCTCACGCCGCAAAAAGCACACCGAAACCGCCAAACACGCACGCACATTCCCCTTCGCACTGACACCACCGACCGGCTCGCTACCACACACCTCTCGGCAGCCGTTTCACGCCAATTCGCCACACAGTCGACAAGCGCCCGCCCTGTACGGCACACGCAACGACGCAGCGCAGCAAAGGGCGCCCGCAACACATACCTCTCCGCCGCCCGACGCGCCAACCGCCACACCACACCGCCAGCCACTCGCAAATTGTGCACTGCCACCAGCCACACGTCCAACACGCCGCGCCGCCTCCGGCCACCCGCCAGGGGGCGCTCACGTCCGCGACAACAGCGCGGCCCGCCGGGCCGGGCCGAACCGAACCGAGCCGCCGCTGCTCTGCACTCGGCACGGCCACACCCTGCTGCAGACCGGGCTCGTCCCTCTGTACGCGTCTGCCTGCGCATCAACACAACACGACCTTTTTTTTTTTTCTCTCTCTCTCTACCGCCATCCCTTCTTCTCGCGTTTTACTCGTTGTTGCAGCAGCGGCGCACACCTACACATCCACAGCCCCAGCCGAGCCGGCCTCACCTCAGGGCCCGCCGCCAGCGTCTCCTCCTCGGGCACAGGTGCGGTGCTGTGGCCGCCCATCCAACCGCATTGCTGGCCGTCCAGCCACCAGGCGTTCCCACTGCCGCGAGCCACGCCGCGCACCGACCCTGCTGCAGAAAACGAAGCATAGCCAGAGACCGACCGATACACAAAGCAAGCCGTCGCCTCGCCTCTTGTCCTTCCTGCCTTCCTTCCGCCCCCGCCCTTCTCACACCACCGCCTCTCCACTTTCGCCCCCCCCTCCTTTTTTTTTTTTTTTTTTGTTTTCTTCTTTCTTTCTTTGGCCCTCTCTCCTTCCCGCCATGGCGGTTACGGCACCGCCTGCAGCGGCAGATTTTTTGCGCCCACACGCCTACTCCTACCACCATTAACCTTGCCCTGCCCTGCCCTGCCCTGCCCTGCCCTGCCCTGCCCTGCCCTGCCCATCAACGTCGCAGTCGAACCGACGCTTGCCAACACACTGCCCACGTTCCTTTCTCTTTTCGGCCTACGCCCATTACGCGCCGCCGCCACAGCACCTTCCCTTCCCACAACACACCGACGTCATCACACGCACCCAAAACAGGGGCCACGACCGTGTTCCTCGCCCACTCCCATCCCGCACGGTACGCACATTCCCAACTACTACCGCGCACCCTCCCTTTCCAATCTGTGTGTCTCTGTGTCTGTGTCCTGTCCGCGCGTGACGCCTCTCAACATCCGCCGTCCCCCGTCCCGTTTTCGCCCCCATGCCGTCGTCGCGCCGCCTCCGCCCCTGTCCGCCCCGCACCACACCATACACCGCTGCTTGTCCCGGCCGTTGCCACCAAAGGCGCCGACCGCAAACGCGCCACGCCGCAGCCCCCGTGCGTCTCGCGCTCGCTTGCATCTCCGTGCCGACGCTGCCTCTCTTCCCGCTCGCACTCGACCTCGACAACACAGTCTTTGGCTCCGCCACTGCGTGTTCCGGTGGTACGCACGCTGCAACACGTATGTATTCATTACCAGAGCGATGGCGAGGCATGACAGCATCTCTGTCTGACCAGAGAGTTCTTTATCGCTGCTAGTCGGCGCTTGGACCGCGCCAGACGACAGTAGTGGCACGCACCGGGTCGCCAGGAACAGTTGTTATATATATATATTGTAGCGCGAGTCGGGAGAGGTAGTAGTCGGTCGACAGTAGTAGCGGGTGGACGGTTGTACTGAGCGGGCGTCGGCGGCGTGCTCTGCTCGTCTCGCGACTCTGGTCACGGTTCGGGACGATGTATAGTCTATTGTGTTATAATCAAAAGGTGGTGTGACGCTGCATTGCGCAAATCTGATAACGTATGTTCATTGTACTTATTTTGTTCAACAACAAAAGCCCCACTATTACTTTTTTTCTAAAGTAACTTTTGTCTCTTAACGAAAAACATTCACTTTTTAAAGACTACTTCCTATGGCATTTCCCTCCAAGGAGTGCAATTAATTACCAGCCAGCACTCATTCATTGCACACAGCTGTGTAAGGGGTATCTACAATTGAGGAGCGGATATAAATGCAATTTTTTGTTTTTTTTTTTTTTTTTTTGTGTGTGTGTTGTAACCTCCCAGCAACATTTAAAATAATGGACAATGTTATTTACGGATGCTAATGGACATTGCGCTAATTGTAACCTCGCCCACAATGAGAGGTATTGAAAATGGCAACAAAAATGTGAAATTCGCAATCTGACTCAAATATAAAGTCTTCACACAACATTTAAAAACGTCCGTTCAGTGACAAGAAACTTCAATTAAACCGAAATATCGGTCTTTGGCCCTGTGCAAAACAATCAGAATTAATGTCTTACCTCCGAATAAATGGATGTCACATTTCTGCTCTGGTTGTTGCGCAGCGCTTGGAGGAACTGCATTGCAAATAATAATATTCTCTTTTTTTGTGATTTTAGTGACATTTTTCTTCAAAGAAGTGGAATGAAATGTGAAGTGCAACGAACTCTTTAGTTCAATAAACAATTAAATGTTTGAAAAATGCTTTTGAAATAAAAATTATTACTGGGGAACTTGTTGGAGAATAATTACAATAAATACAATTTTTCATTATCTAATGATTATATTAATTAACAGTATACCTTATTCACCATCTTGACCAGTGTTGCCGACCGCCTACATCACACAACCGCACTCGGCTGCTACTACTGACCGACCGCTCTGCATGACGACTATTAGCGTACTGCACGCGACGACTACTGACAGAGTACAGCCCTCAACTACACAGAGCTACGGACTCGCAACGACTACTGACTGACTGACTGACTGAGAACCGCTCGCAACACTCGCGCAGTCCAGCGCAAACTCTCTGGTCACAGATGCTACAATGTCTCGCCATCGCTACTATGTTACATACGTGTTTCAGTGTCTTTTTCATTGGGGTAACGATCTTTGGCTCTTTTTATTCTGAATACAGGGCCAAAGGTCAACGCTGCTGCCCTTATACAATTTATCAGGTTTCATTATGTCTGTTGCAATGTTACATACGGTTCACTCTTTCATTAATATTATCGTTGGGTTTGTTTTGTAGGGACGTTAACATTCTGGCACATTTTTATTATCATCGGACTCTCTGCTATTTGTGCAGGGAGGTTATACCTGGGTCCATTTCCATTTCCATTTACATTTTAATATTGATAGACTTTTTGTTTTTCCTTCTTTTTTTTTTTTTTTTGTTGTTTTTTTTTTGTTTTGTTTTTCCCGCTCTCACCACCACCGCCGCATCACGCCTTCCGTTTTCTTGGTTTCTTTTCTGTTCTTCAACTGCTTCAACATCACCGCGCCCCATTTCCACACCACAGCCATCAGCCTCCAAGACGGGCGGGCGCAGTGTGCCATTTCCGGCGCACAAGCACACCCGTACGGTACTCTCCTCGCCCCCACGCCACCAACAACACAGCGACCACGCGGCTTTCAGGCATGGCACGGCACGGCACCGGCGAAATGCGCCGCCCCCGCCCCTCCGCGCATCCGTCCGTCTCGCCACGTTCACTGACAGCCGCGTCTGCGGCTACACCACGACAACCACAACACAACACCGCTCCCCTCCCTGGCAACTCACATTGTTTTTCTCCTCCTCTTTTGCACAAACCACAACGCCGAGCACAGGCGCAAGCCACCCACACCGCGCCCCTCCCCGTCCCGTCTTTGGCCGCCGCTCCTCGTTTCCTCGTTTGCCCCCTCCCATCTCCCGAAATGCCATGCCAGCAGCGTTACGCATGCCCCTCCCCTGTCCACACAACACTACCGCCTAACGAACAGCCTTCCGGGCCACATGCAGGGCACGCCCACCTCCAAACACTGCCAATTCACGGACGCACGCACGCACGCACGCACGCACGCACGCACACACACACACACACACACACACACACACACACACACACACACACACACTCACTTTCTCGACACCTTTCTGTACGGAGGGTGCGTCATCTCGACCGTGACAGAGTGACGGCAACTATCGACGATCCATTTCCCCCCACTGGTAAAACATGTCCACTAACACCTACATACATCATTCAAGTACACAGACAATAGCATACACACAATGGGAGGGCACACGAACATGGACGGCACGGCACTGTCATACACTCTTCCTCAGAACCATATCAACAAACGTTACGTACATCCGGGAAAGCGAAAGCGAACGCGAAAGCGAAAGCAAAAGCAAAGGCAAAGCCCAATGCAGCCGTCAAAGGTAACGTTCACCACGGCAGACACTTGCAGCCGCGCCGCCGTTAAACGCATTTCAGTGCGGCTCCAATACGCCTCCGACACGGGAACGTTCCGTTGCTCTACGAATGCGTTTCTCCCCTTTTTCCCTTCCCCCCCTCCTTGCACTCTTGCCTCATTCCTCACGTTCTGCCCGGACATTCGACCGATCAAAGTCAACCTTTCGTTACCGTTCTCAGCGCGACGGTGTACAACAGTATGACGGGTGTGCCCACGACTTCGGTTCAGTTGCGTGACGCCGGTCTATCGCGCCGATCGACAGTTACTCAGGGGGCGACGGATCGGACCACGTCACCGACACACAAAACACTTTCAAAACAAACAAATACATACCGGATGGACACAGACAAACACGTGTACAGACATTCGCCAAACAAACGACCGCCGCCGCCGTCGTCGCGCTTACTGTATACTGCACTGGACACGCGTGCATCTTGAATGACGACATCGGTGTGCGTGCGTCGTACGCAATCAGTCAGACACGGCTATCAAACATCAGAGTCGAATGGTACATCATCGTGCGTGTCGCCGTACACGTACAGTACAATACAACAACAATGCGTCTTAATGGCACGTTCATTTCAACGTCACTCACACACCTCCACGCTGCAGTTACGTCGCACCATTGTCAAACTCGGCGTACAGCAAAGGGAATAGTGGGCGGCAAAAAAAAAAAAAAAAACCAAACAAAAACATTTCACATTTCACCCTCGCCATGTATGATGTGCAAACAAAACAAACCCGCAAACGGCCGTCGTTACGGTGACACAAAAGTCGCCGATCGCACTGTCCCCCCTCGCAGACGGGTAACACACACACACACACCAACAACACCAATGGGTCAAAAACCACGCCAACGAGGCGTGCCACCATTCCACGCCACGGCGACCAACCTCGTGGCCGTACCCCGCGCAACACGCTTTGACGCGCCCCCCCCACCCACAATCAAAATGCACACATACATCACAGCCGTCCACACAAACAACAACAACAACAATTCCGCCCTTCCCGCAAAAGGCAAGTTGGTGGCCCTGAAAAGGGCCGTTTTGCCGCTCTCGCAACGGACGAGCCTTCTCCATCCTTCCCTTCCTTCCATTCCAGAGCCACCCCCTTACTTGGAGCTCGTGTACTTGGTCACCGCCTTCGTGCCCTCGCTCACGGCGTGCTTGGCCAGCTCGCCAGGCAGCAACAGCCGCACAGCGGTCTGGATCTCGCGGGACGTGATGGTCGAGCGCTTGTTGTAGTGCGCCAGGCGAGAAGCCTCGGCCGCAATGCGCTCGAAAATGTCGTTCACGAAGCTGTTCATGATGCTCATCGCCTTCGACGAGATGCCCGTGTCAGGGTGCACCTGCTTCAGCACCTTGTAGATGTAGATGGCATAGCTCTCCTTCCTCTTGCGCTTCTTCTTCTTGTCGCCCTTCGAAATGTTCTTCTGCGCCTTGCCAGCCTTCTTGGCGGCCTTCCCGCTAGTCTTGGGCGGCATCTCGAACCAACGTACGGCAGCAGCAACACCAGTAGCAAGCGCTCCGCTCTAGTCAGCGTCTCCCCACACAGTGGCACCCGCCGCCAGCCGCCGCCGCACCTTTACCAGCTCGCCCTGTTGCGGCCGCCGACCAATGGGGCGCGCGCGCAACCGGCCGCCGCACCCGAGCCCATAAAGCACCCCCACCCCGGCTGCGCCGGCACGCACTCCGCTGCTCGACTCGCTGCCGCTCGCACCGGTCGTTTTCGTTTCCGTTTCGTGTGCACCGTCGCTAGCCCATCGCCATGTCCGGACGCGGAAAGGGAGGCAAAGTCAAGGGCAAGTCAAAGTCCCGCTCAAGCAGGGCCGGGCTCCAGTTCCCGGTCGGCAGAATCCACCGCCTCCTGCGCAAGGGAAACTACGCAGAGCGCGTCGGCGCCGGGGCGCCCGTCTACCTCGCCGCCGTCATGGAGTACCTCGCGGCTGAGGTGCTCGAGCTGGCCGGAAACGCGGCCCGCGACAACAAGAAGACGCGCATCATCCCGCGCCACCTGCAGCTTGCCATCCGCAACGACGAGGAGCTCAACAAGCTCCTGTCGGGCGTCACCATCGCACAGGGTGGTGTCCTGCCCAACATCCAGGCCGTCCTGCTGCCAAAGAAGACCGAGAAGAAGGCCTAAAGGAGGCCAGGCAATCGCAGCGCCGCGTGCTCCCCTGCACGCAACGCGCTTTGCCGGCTCGGCCCACAACAATCGGCCCTTTTCAGGGCCACCACACAAACCTACGTCCAAAGCAAAATTTCAGTCGTCCTCGCCGCACCTTGTTTTGTTTCAACTTTGCACTGTCACAGCACAGCCGCCGCCGGCGCACGTCCGCCATCTTGTCGTCCACACAGCCCGTGTGGCCCAACACACACACACACATTTTGCACGGTCGCAGTCGCCTTCCAAACCGACAACGGCAGCAATAATGACCATTGTTAAAGGGAGGCGTGTCGACACACCGCCCTCCACTCCCGCGCGCAACGGCCGTCGACACGAACGAAACAGCTGATCCGGCCGCCTATGCCCACACGCCTTGCCTCGGAAACCCCAACGCCGCCGCAAACAAACACACAGAGCCAAACCACGCAAGCAAATAATCACCGCCTCTCGCACAACAACACACAGCCCGCCATCTCCGTCGCGATCGATACAAAGACACACAAACGAAGCAGCTCCACACACAGCCAGCCACATGACACGTTTCCTTTCCTTCTCCCCTCCCAGTCACATCACGTCGCTCAAACGGAAAGAAAGAAAGAAACAAACAAACACACGCAGCAACAACACAGACTCTTTCGCACTTTTCAACTTCCGAACAGTGTGGTGGCCCTGAAAAGGGCCGTTTTCTAGTCTCTCCCACCCACAAGCACGGCCGCGGGAAGGCCAGCGCCCGCTGCGACGCAGCCTAACCGCCGAAACCGTACAGGGTGCGCCCCTGCCTCTTCAGGGCGTACACCACGTCCATGGCCGTCACAGTCTTGCGCTTGGCGTGCTCAGTGTACGTCACCGCGTCGCGGATCACGTTCTCCAGGAACACCTTCAGCACCCCGCGGGTCTCCTCGTAGATCAGACCAGAGATGCGCTTCACGCCGCCCCTGCGAGCCAGGCGGCGGATGGCGGGCTTCGTGATGCCCTGGATGTTGTCGCGCAACACCTTGCGGTGCCGCTTGGCGCCACCCTTGCCGAGCCCCTTTCCTCCCTTGCCGCGGCCTGTCATCCTTCCTTCCTCGGGCAAAGCAAAACGTGCACAAACAGCAGCTGCAGCGGCTGGCGAGTCGGCTACGGTCTGCGCCCAGCGCGCCCGCCGCCCCCCTATATAGACTCTGGCCCGCCCTCCCCCCACCACGCGCAACCGAGGGCATATAAGCGCAGCACGGAGGCGCGCGGGCCCGTTGTCAAGGCAGCACCGGACGCCGCGCCGCACCTAACCTCCACGCACGCCGCTCCGCTACCGCTACCGCTACCGCCATGGCCCGCACAAAGCAAACGGCCCGCAAGTCCACCGGCGGAAAGGCGCCGCGCAAACAGCTCGCCACCAAGGCGGCGAGGAAGAGCGCGCCCGCCACCGGAGGCGTCAAGAAGCCCCACCGCTACAGGCCGGGCACCGTCGCCCTGCGAGAAATCAGGCGCTACCAGAAGAGCACAGAGCTGCTCATCCGCAAGCTGCCATTCCAGCGCCTAGTGCGCGAGATCGCCCAGGACTTCAAGACCGACCTGCGCTTCCAGAGCTCCGCAGTCATGGCCCTGCAGGAGGCCAGCGAGGCCTACCTCGTCGGCCTCTTCGAAGACACCAACCTGTGCGCAATCCACGCCAAGCGCGTCACCATCATGCCCAAGGACATCCAGCTCGCGCGCCGCATCCGCGGCGAGCGCGCCTAAACCGCGCCGCGGCACCGCACCGCACAAACAAAAACGGCCCTTTTCAGGGCCACTAACATCTCTCCGTCGCGAGCAAACTTTGTCGGTCGCCTGCCTCTCGCCCCGCAACCCAAAAACAAAAACCACCACTTCCCGTCCGTCCGCCACACCCGCTCACTCTGCCTGCCTGCTAGCAGCGCGCAACAATCACACATCATCCCTCCCCCGGCGCTCCAAGCGCACAATACCCAACGGCCGACGTCACACCGCACGGCTGGCTGGCTGGCCGGCCGCCCGCCGCTTTCGTTTCGAAAACAAAAAAAAAACCCGCACTCCACTCCGACGGCCAACGGCCAGGCAGGCGCGCTCGCTCGCTCTACACGCCGCCGAAATCCCCGCCGACTCCTTCCACATCTCGACGTGCACCCCGTTGCAAAACATAACACACACAAAGGAACAAAACAAAGACCAGACACGACTCGACAAGACAGACATCCGAGAAGAACGAACGCAGGCAAGCCATCCAACGTATTCAAACAAAACAACGTGACAGAAAACCAACCGTCGGCCGCCGCCACAAACACGGCGACAATCAACCACGACAACAACAACACCGCTTACCGCTACCGCCGCCCACACCCGCCACCGACCCCCGCAATCCAACCACCACGGCACGCAAACAGCATCCCCACGGGCATACAGACAGACACCCACACCAAACGCAACACGACAATCAAAACCTTCCCCGACGTGCTTTGATGGCCCTGAGAAGGGCCGTTTTGGGCCGCGCGTCTCTTGCGCGCCACTAGACGACGACGGGGGGTGGGGACGACGGAGTCAAGCGCCAAACCCTTCCTTTCCCATCTCTTTCTCCTCTACTCTACTCTACTTCTTCTTCTTGGGCGAAGCCTTCGCCTTAGACGGCGTCGTCGCCTTCTTCGGGCGCGGCGCCTTCGGCTTCTTCGTCGGAACCTTGGCGGCCTTCTTCGCCTTCGACGGCGACTTGGCCTTGGCCGGCTTGGCCGCAGCCGCCTTCTTCGCACCCGCGGGAGCGGCCGACGCCGCAGACGCCTTCTTGGCGGCGCCCGCCTTCCGACCGGTCGCCGCCTTCACGCCACCAGCCTTCTTTGCGCCGGCCGCACGGGCGCCCTTCTTCTCCTTGCTGGCCGGAGCGGCGCGCTTCTTCTTGGCACCGCCAGCACGAGCCTTGCCGCCCTCGGCCGCCCCCCCGCCGCCGGCGCCGGCAAGCTTGAACGAGCCGGACGCGCCCTTCCCCTTCGTCTGCACCAGCTCGCCCGCCACGACGGCCGACTTGAGGTACTTCTTGATAAACGGCGCCAGCTTCTCCGCGTCCAGCTTGTAGTGCGCGGCTATGTACTTCTTGATCGCCTGCAGCGACGACCCGCCGCGCTCCTTCAGACTCTTGATGGCGGCCGTCACCATCTCAGAGGTGCGCGGGTGCGCAGGCTTGGCGCGCGGCTTCTTCGCAGACGACGCAGACTTGGCCTTCTTCGTAGTGCCGGTGGCGGCGGGTGCCGCAGCAGTCTCGTTCGTAGCCGCCTGATCTGCCATTTCGACGACGCGCGTAACACACAGCGAGAGCGAGCGGGACGGCAGGCACGCAAGCACAGCACAGCAGCAGAGCAGAGAATCACAAGGCCCAGCCAGTGTCGCGGGCGGGCGCGGACGGCCGAGAGAGCGGCCGCCACTCTGCGCGCCGCCGCGCCGCGCCTCCCGCGCTTGCTACCGCCCAACGTCCGACAGCCTGTGCGGAGCAGCCCCAAACCTGCGCCACAACCGCCCGCGCCTTTCAAACCACCGAGGATGGGGCTACACACAGCCACACCACAGTCGCCAACCAGTCGCCACGGCAGCGCCGCAAACCACGGCCAAACTGCAGCTACCGCGCGCTACAGCCTGGGTCGGCCCGCCGAGAATCGCCGCCCCCGCCCAAATGCCGCCCCCACAGCCCCAGCCGACGACCCGCCACAATGGCCAAACCTTCGGCAAAACTCCCACACCGTCGCCGCGGCAGCCCGGCCAGCGCGGCCGGCGCCACAGCCACACAAGCCGAGGCGTGCGGCGATGACGGCCGTGCAAACGCGCCTCCGCCGCCCCATCGCCTTCCGTCGCCCTCCCGCCGTTTCCCGATCGGCCCGCAGCCGTCGGGCCACATCGCGCGCCGTCCTCCTCCTCTCGCCCGCCAACATTCACAGCCGTTTCTCAACAATTGCCCGCCGCAAACGGACGCCGCCTGCGCAACAGGCGCCGCCGCCCCTCGCCGCTTCCGACCCACAACCCCTCGACCGAGGCAAACCGCAATCCGAATCTACAGACCAACCCAATCTGCCGTCAAGCACACACGACAGCCGACCTTACACGTTACGCGTTACACATTACGTTTACACGTCTACGTTAGGTTAGGTTAGGTGGACGTGGGTTAGGTTAAGGGGACTTGGGTTAGGTTAAGCGTCAAACTTAGGTTAAGCATTCAAACACGTCAGGCGTCAGAGGTTAGGTTAGGTTAGGTTAGGTTACACGTTAGGTTAGGTTAAGGGGTCAGTGCTAGGTTAAGAAGCGTCAAACGTAGGTTAAAAAAGCGTTCAAACGTGAGGCGTGAGCCGGACAGCTTACCTTACGTAGACGTTAGGGGCTCACAGGCTGAGCTCACCTCGCCACACCACAGGTTAGGTTCGGTTCGGTTCGGTTCGCTCGGCTCAGCGTAAAGCGCCGAGGTCAGGGTTACGTTCGTTCACCTTCGGGCGCCACACTTTCGGTTGAAAGGTCGCGACGGGACGACGTCGGCAGGCACGCCGCAAACGAACAAAAACGTACAGACGACGTCGGAAACCGCCGACAGACGGGGGAGCAGCACGACCACGACCAGACACCGAGCGCGAACCAGACACACGCGAACCACCCCCACCGGCCAAAGGGCACCACACAACAACCCAGAGCACCACGTGTCGACACCAGAGCAACCCGCCGCTCACGCGACATGGCTGGCACCGAAGGGCAACCGCCCGCAACTGCGCTTTCCGCGCCGGCCCGGATGCACGTCGTGCTACAACAACACCACTACCGTACACAGCCGCTGTTCACAACATCACTATCAATGGCGCGCCCGCGGCTCGCCGCCGTCGCAGTCGCAGCCCCAACGCCAGCACTTTTGCACCACCATTCACACGCACCGCAACACAGCTCGCCGACACAGCCGAACAAAACAAACACCACACAACAACAACAGCAACAACGCCGCCGCCTCTACTTGTGCCGGCGACCCACCCCGCCGATGGCGCACCTTTCGCCAGCCGGCAATCGACACACACGCACCCACCCACCGGGGCCCAGTGCAAAAAAAAAAACACACAAAAACAAAAAAACAAAACAACACAAACGACACGGGAAGCGCACACCGCCACTTCGCGCGCACGCCACCAACCAGTCGTCGTCTCAAAATAACAAACACAAACAAAATAAACTAACAACTAGGGCAACACAAAACAAAAACGCCTCGCACGAACCGCCCACAAAAAGGACAAGCACACGCACAGCCTCTGCTGACGACCACGACGCAGCGGCACGCTGCTCCTGTCCCGCGCCCCGCGCCCCACTCGATTCACAACTCACGCGACACCGTCAACGACGGGCTCGCTTCCCGCAACCTACCACCTTTCCGCCACGACGCACAGCCCCAGCCCCACCCGACGACTGCACTTTCACCACCGCCTCCCCCTTCCCCCCCAAAACACACACACACACACACACACACAGCCAGCCAAAAACGCACTCGCGACCCACACATGCACGTGCATCGGCACACGCCAACCAGTCAACGTCGACAACCACACGCCACGCAAGGCTCGAAACGAAAACGAAACCGGCGTCCTTCCACGTTGCCATCAAGCTACGCGACACAAGACACAAGGAACCAACACAACAGCCGGCCCCACTAATTCCCACTCTCACGCCGCAAAAAGCACACCGAAACCGCCAAACACGCACGCACATTCCCCTTCGCACTGACACCACCGACCGGCTCGCTACCACACACCTCTCGGCAGCCGTTTCACGCCAATTCGCCACACAGTCGACAAGCGCCCGCCCTGTACGGCACACGCAACGACGCAGCGCAGCAAAGGGCGCCCGCAACACATACCTCTCCGCCGCCCGACGCGCCAACCGCCACACCACACCGCCAGCCACTCGCAAATTGTGCACTGCCACCAGCCACACGTCCAACACGCCGCGCCGCCTCCGGCCACCCGCCAGGGGGCGCTCACGTCCGCGACAACAGCGCGGCCCGCCGGGCCGGGCCGAACCGAACCGAGCCGCCGCTGCTCTGCACTCGGCACGGCCACACCCTGCTGCAGACCGGGCTCGTCCCTCTGTACGCGTCTGCCTGCGCATCAACACAACACGACCTTTTTTTTTTTTCTCTCTCTCTCTACCGCCATCCCTTCTTCTCGCGTTTTACTCGTTGTTGCAGCAGCGGCGCACACCTACACATCCACAGCCCCAGCCGAGCCGGCCTCACCTCAGGGCCCGCCGCCAGCGTCTCCTCCTCGGGCACAGGTGCGGTGCTGTGGCCGCCCATCCAACCGCATTGCTGGCCGTCCAGCCACCAGGCGTTCCCACTGCCGCGAGCCACGCCGCGCACCGACCCTGCTGCAGAAAACGAAGCATAGCCAGAGACCGACCGATACACAAAGCAAGCCGTCGCCTCGCCTCTTGTCCTTCCTGCCTTCCTTCCGCCCCCGCCCTTCTCACACCACCGCCTCTCCACTTTCGCCCCCCCCTCCTTTTTTTTTTTTTTTTTTTGTTTTCTTCTTTCTTTCTTTGGCCCTCTCTCCTTCCCGCCATGGCGGTTACGGCACCGCCTGCAGCGGCAGATTTTTTGCGCCCACACGCCTACTCCTACCACCATTAACCTTGCCCTGCCCTGCCCTGCCCTGCCCTGCCCTGCCCTGCCCTGCCCTGCCCATCAACGTCGCAGTCGAACCGACGCTTGCCAACACACTGCCCACGTTCCTTTCTCTTTTCGGCCTACGCCCATTACGCGCCGCCGCCACAGCACCTTCCCTTCCCACAACACACCGACGTCATCACACGCACCCAAAACAGGGGCCACGACCGTGTTCCTCGCCCACTCCCATCCCGCACGGTACGCACATTCCCAACTACTACCGCGCACCCTCCCTTTCCAATCTGTGTGTCTCTGTGTCTGTGTCCTGTCCGCGCGTGACGCCTCTCAACATCCGCCGTCCCCCGTCCCGTTTTCGCCCCCATGCCGTCGTCGCGCCGCCTCCGCCCCTGTCCGCCCCGCACCACACCATACACCGCTGCTTGTCCCGGCCGTTGCCACCAAAGGCGCCGACCGCAAACGCGCCACGCCGCAGCCCCCGTGCGTCTCGCGCTCGCTTGCATCTCCGTGCCGACGCTGCCTCTCTTCCCGCTCGCACTCGACCTCGACAACACAGTCTTTGGCTCCGCCACTGCGTGTTCCGGTGGTACGCACGCTGCAACACGTATGTATTCATTACCAGAGCGATGGCGAGGCATGACAGCATCTCTGTCTGACCAGAGAGTTCTTTATCGCTGCTAGTCGGCGCTTGGACCGCGCCAGACGACAGTAGTGGCACGCACCGGGTCGCCAGGAACAGTTGTTATATATATATATTGTAGCGCGAGTCGGGAGAGGTAGTAGTCGGTCGACAGTAGTAGCGGGTGGACGGTTGTACTGAGCGGGCGTCGGCGGCGTGCTCTGCTCGTCTCGCGACTCTGGTCACGGTTCGGGACGATGTATAGTCTATTGTGTTATAATCAAAAGGTGGTGTGACGCTGCATTGCGCAAATCTGATAACGTATGTTCATTGTACTTATTTTGTTCAACAACAAAAGCCCCACTATTACTTTTTTTCTAAAGTAACTTTTGTCTCTTAACGAAAAACATTCACTTTTTAAAGACTACTTCCTATGGCATTTCCCTCCAAGGAGTGCAATTAATTACCAGCCAGCACTCATTCATTGCACACAGCTGTGTAAGGGGTATCTACAATTGAGGAGCGGATATAAATGCAATTTTTTGTTTTTTTTTTTTTTTTTTTGTGTGTGTGTTGTAACCTCCCAGCAACATTTAAAATAATGGACAATGTTATTTACGGATGCTAATGGACATTGCGCTAATTGTAACCTCGCCCACAATGAGAGGTATTGAAAATGGCAACAAAAATGTGAAATTCGCAATCTGACTCAAATATAAAGTCTTCACACAACATTTAAAAACGTCCGTTCAGTGACAAGAAACTTCAATTAAACCGAAATATCGGTCTTTGGCCCTGTGCAAAACAATCAGAATTAATGTCTTACCTCCGAATAAATGGATGTCACATTTCTGCTCTGGTTGTTGCGCAGCGCTTGGAGGAACTGCATTGCAAATAATAATATTCTCTTTTTTTGTGATTTTAGTGACATTTTTCTTCAAAGAAGTGGAATGAAATGTGAAGTGCAACGAACTCTTTAGTTCAATAAACAATTAAATGTTTGAAAAATGCTTTTGAAATAAAAATTATTACTGGGGAACTTGTTGGAGAATAATTACAATAAATACAATTTTTCATTATCTAATGATTATATTAATTAACAGTATACCTTATTCACCATCTTGACCAGTGTTGCCGACCGCCTACATCACACAACCGCACTCGGCTGCTACTACTGACCGACCGCTCTGCATGACGACTATTAGCGTACTGCACGCGACGACTACTGACAGAGTACAGCCCTCAACTACACAGAGCTACGGACTCGCAACGACTACTGACTGACTGACTGACTGAGAACCGCTCGCAACACTCGCGCAGTCCAGCGCAAACTCTCTGGTCACAGATGCTACAATGTCTCGCCATCGCTACTATGTTACATACGTGTTTCAGTGTCTTTTTCATTGGGGTAACGATCTTTGGCTCTTTTTATTCTGAATACAGGGCCAAAGGTCAACGCTGCTGCCCTTATACAATTTATCAGGTTTCATTATGTCTGTTGCAATGTTACATACGGTTCACTCTTTCATTAATATTATCGTTGGGTTTGTTTTGTAGGGACGTTAACATTCTGGCACATTTTTATTATCATCGGACTCTCTGCTATTTGTGCAGGGAGGTTATACCTGGGTCCATTTCCATTTCCATTTACATTTTAATATTGATAGACTTTTTGTTTTTCCTTCTTTTTTTTTTTTTTTGTTGTTTTTTTTTTGTTTTGTTTTTCCCGCTCTCACCACCACCGCCGCATCACGCCTTCCGTTTTCTTGGTTTCTTTTCTGTTCTTCAACTGCTTCAACATCACCGCGCCCCATTTCCACACCACAGCCATCAGCCTCCAAGACGGGCGGGCGCAGTGTGCCATTTCCGGCGCACAAGCACACCCGTACGGTACTCTCCTCGCCCCCACGCCACCAACAACACAGCGACCACGCGGCTTTCAGGCATGGCACGGCACGGCACCGGCGAAATGCGCCGCCCCCGCCCCTCCGCGCATCCGTCCGTCTCGCCACGTTCACTGACAGCCGCGTCTGCGGCTACACCACGACAACCACAACACAACACCGCTCCCCTCCCTGGCAACTCACATTGTTTTTCTCCTCCTCTTTTGCACAAACCACAACGCCGAGCACAGGCGCAAGCCACCCACACCGCGCCCCTCCCCGTCCCGTCTTTGGCCGCCGCTCCTCGTTTCCTCGTTTGCCCCCTCCCATCTCCCGAAATGCCATGCCAGCAGCGTTACGCATGCCCCTCCCCTGTCCACACAACACTACCGCCTAACGAACAGCCTTCCGGGCCACATGCAGGGCACGCCCACCTCCAAACACTGCCAATTCACGGACGCACGCACGCACGCACGCACGCACGCACGCACACACACACACACACACACACACACACACACACACACACACACACACACTCACTTTCTCGACACCTTTCTGTACGGAGGGTGCGTCATCTCGACCGTGACAGAGTGACGGCAACTATCGACGATCCATTTCCCCCCACTGGTAAAACATGTCCACTAACACCTACATACATCATTCAAGTACACAGACAATAGCATACACACAATGGGAGGGCACACGAACATGGACGGCACGGCACTGTCATACACTCTTCCTCAGAACCATATCAACAAACGTTACGTACATCCGGGAAAGCGAAAGCGAACGCGAAAGCGAAAGCAAAAGCAAAGGCAAAGCCCAATGCAGCCGTCAAAGGTAACGTTCACCACGGCAGACACTTGCAGCCGCGCCGCCGTTAAACGCATTTCAGTGCGGCTCCAATACGCCTCCGACACGGGAACGTTCCGTTGCTCTACGAATGCGTTTCTCCCCTTTTTCCCTTCCCCCCCTCCTTGCACTCTTGCCTCATTCCTCACGTTCTGCCCGGACATTCGACCGATCAAAGTCAACCTTTCGTTACCGTTCTCAGCGCGACGGTGTACAACAGTATGACGGGTGTGCCCACGACTTCGGTTCAGTTGCGTGACGCCGGTCTATCGCGCCGATCGACAGTTACTCAGGGGGCGACGGATCGGACCACGTCACCGACACACAAAACACTTTCAAAACAAACAAATACATACCGGATGGACACAGACAAACACGTGTACAGACATTCGCCAAACAAACGACCGCCGCCGCCGTCGTCGCGCTTACTGTATACTGCACTGGACACGCGTGCATCTTGAATGACGACATCGGTGTGCGTGCGTCGTACGCAATCAGTCAGACACGGCTATCAAACATCAGAGTCGAATGGTACATCATCGTGCGTGTCGCCGTACACGTACAGTACAATACAACAACAATGCGTCTTAATGGCACGTTCATTTCAACGTCACTCACACACCTCCACGCTGCAGTTACGTCGCACCATTGTCAAACTCGGCGTACAGCAAAGGGAATAGTGGGCGGCAAAAAAAAAAAAAAAACCAAACAAAAACATTTCACATTTCACCCTCGCCATGTATGATGTGCAAACAAAACAAACCCGCAAACGGCCGTCGTTACGGTGACACAAAAGTCGCCGATCGCACTGTCCCCCCTCGCAGACGGGTAACACACACACACACACCAACAACACCAATGGGTCAAAAACCACGCCAACGAGGCGTGCCACCATTCCACGCCACGGCGACCAACCTCGTGGCCGTACCCCGCGCAACACGCTTTGACGCGCCCCCCCCACCCACAATCAAAATGCACACATACATCACAGCCGTCCACACAAACAACAACAACAACAATTCCGCCCTTCCCGCAAAAGGCAAGTTGGTGGCCCTGAAAAGGGCCGTTTTGCCGCTCTCGCAACGGACGAGCCTTCTCCATCCTTCCCTTCCTTCCATTCCAGAGCCACCCCCTTACTTGGAGCTCGTGTACTTGGTCACCGCCTTCGTGCCCTCGCTCACGGCGTGCTTGGCCAGCTCGCCAGGCAGCAACAGCCGCACAGCGGTCTGGATCTCGCGGGACGTGATGGTCGAGCGCTTGTTGTAGTGCGCCAGGCGAGAAGCCTCGGCCGCAATGCGCTCGAAAATGTCGTTCACGAAGCTGTTCATGATGCTCATCGCCTTCGACGAGATGCCCGTGTCAGGGTGCACCTGCTTCAGCACCTTGTAGATGTAGATGGCATAGCTCTCCTTCCTCTTGCGCTTCTTCTTCTTGTCGCCCTTCGAAATGTTCTTCTGCGCCTTGCCAGCCTTCTTGGCGGCCTTCCCGCTAGTCTTGGGCGGCATCTCGAACCAACGTACGGCAGCAGCAACACCAGTAGCAAGCGCTCCGCTCTAGTCAGCGTCTCCCCACACAGTGGCACCCGCCGCACGCACGGCACGGCAAAACTTGACGGGACTTTCGTCCGCTTATGTGCTGAAGGATCGCTCTTGGCCTGCCTTCAGAATGAGTGATTAGGTTCGAAATGGCTTTGTTATGTTTCTAGGTCGGTATAAATGGTAAAAATTGATAGGTTAAAAGATCAGGAGTGACCCAACTGCGGTGAAACCGTCAGTTGGTACGGTATCGGCGCTGGAGTATCAGCGTCGGATGGGCGTAGGGAATATCTCCAACAGGACGACGAAGGACTGTGAGGTGATCATGTGGTGAATTTTGTAGGAAGGCGAGGGTGTTTGAGGCGCGAAGGCGAATTTGCTGGACCAGCGGAGGAATGTGGAGAAGTCTACGGATATCGTTGTTGGAGACATATCGTGGAGCGTTTGATATGATCCTAAGTGATTTGCTTTGTACTATTTGTACCTGGAGAACATGTGTGTCAGCTGCTAGTCCCCACAGTTCACAGCCATATAGTAGGAGTGAGAGGACACAGGACGTCCAGATGAGTAGCTTAGATTGTGTCGAAAGGCCTGGGCTCTTCAACAGAGGGTAGAGTTTGTGTGTCATTCCGTAAGCCTTGTGGCAGACGCCATCAACATGGGGTTTCCATGTGAGGCGGCTGTCGAAGGTGAGACCAAGGTAGGTTACTGTCTGAGACCATGGTATGCGTCGGCCTTCCAGCTCTACCAGGCGAGCCGGCGGCGTTCGTTTGTTTGTAAAGAGGATGGCCTGTGTCTTGTCGGCATTAATTTTTATTTTCCATATGTTGCTCCATTGAGTGATCTGTTCTAGGTGACGTGTGAGGTTCAGAGCGATAAATTGGAGGTTTCGGTGCGAGTTGAATACTGCAGTGTCATCCGCGTATAACGCGAGATGGTTGTTGACACGGGATGGGATGTCATTTGTGTATACTGCGTACAGAATTGGGGAGAGTAAAGACCCCTGAGGTACACCAGCTTCCACGGGCCGGATTGAGCTTCGGTTTCGGCCTTGCATGACATAAAAGGAACGCCTGGTTAAGAAGCGTTTGAGAATGTGAATTATGTGGAGAGGGCAGCCGTATTCTGCAAGTTTATATAGTAAACCGTCGTGCCATACTCTGTCAAACGCTTTTTCTATGTCCAGCAGGACCATGCCTGTACTTTTGCGCTCCAGTTGCGCTGTACGGATGGTGTCGTGGAGGCGGATGAGTTGGTGGACCGTGCCATGGCCCGCCCGAAACCCAAACTGTTGTGGAATGAGGACTGAGTGTGCGTCGAGAAAGGATTGGAGGTGGGAGAGGATAATACGTTCGAGAATCTTGCCAAGGAAGTTGAGGAGGGAAATGGGGCGGTAGTTCTGTGGGAAGAGTGGATCTTTTCGAGGTTTCGGGAGGGCAATGACACGGGCCAGCTTCCATACAGGAGGGAAGTAGTTGTAAGAAAGGCAGCTATTGTATAGATTGACCAGATAGGAAAGCGCAGTTGGAGAGAGGTGGTGAAGGAGGGCCGGCCGGATACCATCGGGACCGGGGGCTTTTCGGGATGGTATGTTGCTGATGTATGTCGCCACCTCCGGTAGAGTGACCGGTGGAAAGATGGTGTCAGTATGACGGCGAAGGAGCTGACGGACCCGGCGATGGACGCGGGTCTCGTGGGCGTCAGCTTCGTCGTCGTCGACCTCGTTTAGGCGAAATTGGCGCTCGAGGGTATGTGCGAGGGCCTCCGCCTTGTCCTGAGGTGAGTACACCAGGCCTTGGGGACCATGGAGGGGCTGAGAAGGAGGAGGAGTGGATGTGGTCTCTTTTACTATGCGCCATAGACGGTCGGGGCGGTCAGCGGCGTCACGGAGGCGCCGATTCCATGTTTGATCGTGGACCTCTTGTAATCGAGCTCGAAGCTCTTGAGCTAATGCTTGCCAAATCCGCTTGTCGACTGGGTCGCGGAGGCGTTGCCACCGGCGACGAAATCGACGTTTTGTGCGGATTAATTCCTGGACGTCTGGCGGAAGGTCCAGGCGACGAGGAGGCTGAAGGACTCGTCGGGAAGAGGTGCGGTAACATTCAGTGAAGATTTTTGCTAATCGGTCCGCCGTCGGATTAATGTGGCTGCGGCGGGTGATGGGCGGAAGCTCAAGGACATGGAGGTCAACGAGTTGTTGGTAGCGTTCCCAGTTTGTATTGATAACGTAAGCCGGACGGAGCTGGTCTTGTGGACGTGCGTCAAGAAATTCGAGGGTCACCGGATTGTGATCAGAGTCAAGCTCTGAGATCACAGAGATGCGGTGGACCCACGGAATATCCCGAGCCAGAAAGATGTCAAGGATATCAGGACGGTAGCGAGCTGTTTTGTGGAAGTGAGTGGGTGAATCTGGAGCAATGACTCGGATAGCGGCATTCAGTTCGAGGTACTGAAATAGCCGACGTCCATTTGCGTTGGTAGAACGGCATCCCCACGTCCCGTGCTTGGAGTTGAAGTCCCCTCCCACGAGGACCTTGGGGCCCAGGTGGAAGAGGATATCCAAGTCAGTCGGGACTATAGCGCGAGCGGGGGAGTTGTAAGCTGCGGCAAGGGTCAACGGCAGTCCATATAGCTGTATATCTATAGCTGTGGCTTCCAGGTGTTGCATGTTCGGTATCTGCCGGAGTCGGTGCGTAATGCACTGTTTAACTAGGATAAGAGTGCCGCCGTGTGGCCGATCCGCGCGGTCGGATCGATATGCAAAGTAATTGGGAACGGAAAACTGTTGGTGAGGTTTTAGGTGCGTTTCGCAAATAAGGGCTATGTCGACACCTCTGTCTTCCAGAAAGGCTTCAAGGGAATGACGTTGGCGTAGAATACCATCGGCGTTCCAACTGATTATACGAAATGGGCGGTGTTGATTAGGGTCCATCTGAGAAGTAGGAGATGAAGGCAGAAAGGATTATCATTAGTTTACTGAATGGGTCAGAAGCAGAATTGAGTTGTTGGATAGTAGAACGAACAAGAGAGATGATTTTGGGAATGTTGAACTGCTGCAACAAGGCAGCAAGGTCAGCAAGGTGGTTGGAAAAGGGGAAGGAGAAAGTAGGGGGCGGGGGTGCAGAGGGCTCTGGAGAGGGGTTTGCAGTTCCCCAAGCTGAGTGGGGAGCAGTCGCCGGTCGTGAGGCAGGACGTCGCGGTGGCGTCGGCCCCGTGCCGGCAGCAGAGGAAGATGGTGGAGTAGGGGCGCGACGTGCTCGCAGTTGTGGAAAATTTTCAGTATTAACTGGTGGAGCAGCTGGCGTCGAAGGCGCCGAGGCTGCATGAGTGGAGGAGCTGCGAGATTTCACCAGCGCTTTTTGATATGCTGAACATTTTCTGTAATTGGCTGGGTGAGCCTGTCCGCAATTGCAGCATTTGGGCGGGTCGGTAGGTTTCTTTTGACAAAGTCGTGTGAGGTGGTCAGCGCCACACTTGACGCAACGCGGCAGGCGGCCGCAGTTGCGGGAGCCGTGTCCAAAACGCTGGCAATTGAAACATTGTGTCAAGCCAGATTCGTTACGGTATGATTCCACATCCACCTTCATGTGAAGGAGGAATTTAATTTTATAGACGTCGTATACATTTGGTGTGCAATGGAGTACAGCAACAAACAGGGGCCATTTAATATCTGTAAGTTTTCCTTGTGCGTCTGGCACCTGCTGGTGCATAACTGTGACAGATTGTACTGTGAAGCCCAGTTCCTCCAGCGCTTCCTTGACGTCAGCGGGAGGGGTCGTGGGTTCGAGGTGCCTGACGACGACCTTCAATATTTTGAGGGGGTCGAGGTCGTAAGTATGGTATTGAATGGCACGTGCTTTTAGGTACTCAATCATATACCGATAATCGGAAGGATTTTCGAATTCATATCGGATATTGCCCCTTTTGTACTGGCAGGAAAAGGAACCCTTTAGGTGCCCCTTCAGTTCCTTTATTCGATCGAGGTAATTGGTTGTATCATGAACAATGATAGGTGGCACCTTTGGGGTTTTGAGAGGAGTAGGAGCCGGGAGATTGTCAGAGTTTTGTTCAGCTGGTGTGATATCATCTAAACTTTCGTATCTGTTTGACGTCGGTACTGTAACCTCGTAAGCCTCAACCATGTCGACCTGACTGGTATCAGTCGGCGCATGGGAAGCGGAGGTATTCTGAGGCGGAGCAGGGTCCTGACGGTCGGTTGATTGTTTCTTTCTGTCAGGTGCCCTGGATTCTGTTGATTCAGAATCGGTAACCGAAGGGGGATGCGCGTGCTTGCGAGAGGCATGTGAGTACGGCGCATCCCGCGCCTTCGTTGTTGATTTCATTGATTTACGACGTGTAGCGGGAGCTGCAGCGTCAGCGGAGCCGGGTGTAGGGGCGGCCAGGACGGCTTCGTTGTCACCGTTAGGTATCCCGCCGGAGCCTGACCCCACGCTACTCGGCCCTGGGCCGGTCGAACCCAGCTCAACGCTGTCAAGCTGCGTCTGCTCAACCGCTTGATTGATATTTTCTTTAGTAATTTGAGTTATCGGATCCGACAGCCGCCGGTGATCTGATCGACTGGAAGATAGACAAGATTCGGACGAATACGACAATAACTCGGCGCATGACATGATATTCTTGCCAGACGAGGGAAACAACCCACGAGAACCGGCAGAGGGAGCGGCCATCGTGGCCTTTGACTCCGCCGCGGACGACGAAATCAACGCGCGCGACGACCGATAGCAACGCAGAAAATAACCGCCTCGATTGAAAGACGATGCGGAACAACGCAGAAAGCGAACGTCCGACTAACGCCGAACACAGAAAAACGCGCGGAAAATACACTCAACTATCACGTAACACAGCAAGCGCTCCGCTCTAGTCAGCGTCTCCCCACACAGTGGCACCCGCCGCCAGCCGCCGCCGCACCTTTACCAGCTCGCCCTGTTGCGGCCGCCGACCAATGGGGCGCGCGCGCAACCGGCCGCCGCACCCGAGCCCATAAAGCACCCCCCACCCCGGCTGCGCCGGCACGCACTCCGCTGCTCGACTCGCTGCCGCTCGCACCGGTCGTTTTCGTTTCCGTTTCGTGTGCACCGTCGCTAGCCCATCGCCATGTCCGGACGCGGAAAGGGAGGCAAAGTCAAGGGCAAGTCAAAGTCCCGCTCAAGCAGGGCCGGGCTCCAGTTCCCGGTCGGCAGAATCCACCGCCTCCTGCGCAAGGGAAACTACGCAGAGCGCGTCGGCGCCGGGGCGCCCGTCTACCTCGCCGCCGTCATGGAGTACCTCGCGGCTGAGGTGCTCGAGCTGGCCGGAAACGCGGCCCGCGACAACAAGAAGACGCGCATCATCCCGCGCCACCTGCAGCTTGCCATCCGCAACGACGAGGAGCTCAACAAGCTCCTGTCGGGCGTCACCATCGCACAGGGTGGTG
This sequence comes from Schistocerca serialis cubense, assembly GCF_023864345.2. Lineage (NCBI taxonomy): Eukaryota > Metazoa > Arthropoda > Insecta > Orthoptera > Acrididae > Schistocerca > Schistocerca serialis. The sequence continues at coordinate 47,570 of NW_026048419.1, read as the reverse complement.
TCCTGCCCAACATCCAGGCCGTCCTGCTGCCAAAGAAGACCGAGAAGAAGGCCTAAAGGAGGCCAGGCAATCGCAGCGCCGCGTGCTCCCCTGCACGCAACGCGCTTTGCCGGCTCGGCCCACAACAATCGGCCCTTTTCAGGGCCACCACACAAACCTACGTCCAAAGCAAAATTTCAGTCGTCCTCGCCGCACCTTGTTTTGTTTCAACTTTGCACTGTCACAGCACAGCCGCCGCCGGCGCACGTCCGCCATCTTGTCGTCCACACAGCCCGTGTGGCCCAACACACACACACACATTTTGCACGGTCGCAGTCGCCTTCCAAACCGACAACGGCAGCAATAATGACCATTGTTAAAGGGAGGCGTGTCGACACACCGCCCTCCACTCCCGCGCGCAACGGCCGTCGACACGAACGAAACAGCTGATCCGGCCGCCTATGCCCACACGCCTTGCCTCGGAAACCCCAACGCCGCCGCAAACAAACACACAGAGCCAAACCACGCAAGCAAATAATCACCGCCTCTCGCACAACAACACACAGCCCGCCATCTCCGTCGCGATCGATACAAAGACACACAAACGAAGCAGCTCCACACACAGCCAGCCACATGACACGTTTCCTTTCCTTCTCCCCTCCCAGTCACATCACGTCGCTCAAACGGAAAGAAAGAAAGAAACAAACAAACACACGCAGCAACAACACAGACTCTTTCGCACTTTTCAACTTCCGAACAGTGTGGTGGCCCTGAAAAGGGCCGTTTTCTAGTCTCTCCCACCCACAAGCACGGCCGCGGGAAGGCCAGCGCCCGCTGCGACGCAGCCTAACCGCCGAAACCGTACAGGGTGCGCCCCTGCCTCTTCAGGGCGTACACCACGTCCATGGCCGTCACAGTCTTGCGCTTGGCGTGCTCAGTGTACGTCACCGCGTCGCGGATCACGTTCTCCAGGAACACCTTCAGCACCCCGCGGGTCTCCTCGTAGATCAGACCAGAGATGCGCTTCACGCCGCCCCTGCGAGCCAGGCGGCGGATGGCGGGCTTCGTGATGCCCTGGATGTTGTCGCGCAACACCTTGCGGTGCCGCTTGGCGCCACCCTTGCCGAGCCCCTTTCCTCCCTTGCCGCGGCCTGTCATCCTTCCTTCCTCGGGCAAAGCAAAACGTGCACAAACAGCAGCTGCAGCGGCTGGCGAGTCGGCTACGGTCTTGACGAAATGCGCTCGGAACGAGGTGGTCTACGAGTCTGTCGATACAGACTCGCTGATCTGCGTTCGAGCCGCAAACGTGGCCGACCACAGGGCGATCAAGGTCGCAGTGGCCGACCACATCGTCGACGCGCCGCCGGCGCGTGAGAAGGCACCTTCCGTAGGAAGGATGAAGACGACTAAGGCACTCCTCAGGGGGTTGCCTTGGTGCTGTGACGAGGCAGCGGTCCGGGAAGGGCTGCTGCGAGCCGGGTTTGGTAATGCAGCCGCAAGGTTGCACAACCGGACCAACAGGAAGAGGGCGCCGCTCTATGCCGTGACCGTGCAAACGGTCGACGGCGGGAGCGACATCTTCGACTTGCGGAAGTTGCTGGGCTTCCCGGTTACGACGGAGGCTCTCCCGACCGCCATGGATCCTCAGCCCCAGTGCTTCAGGTGCCAGGGCGAGGGCCATGTTGCGAAGTACTGCCGCAACGCGGCGCGGTGCGTCAAGTGCTCAGGTGAGCACGACAGCCGCGCCTGCGACCGCGGCAGCAAAGCTCTGCCGACTTGTGTCCGGTGTGGCGGCCCGCACGTCGCCAACTGGCGCGGTTGCGCGGCTTTCTCTAGCCGCAGCCGTGCCGGGGGCGGCGAAGCGGCCGCGGCCGCACCGACGCAGCAGCAGAAGAGAAGACGACGTCGGAAACGGCGTAGGGCGGAGAACAGCCCGGTGCAGCTGAGGGACGGCGCAGAAGCAGATCCACCTGCCAGGGGCGGGGACGGCCGCTCGGAAACGGGCCGCCAGGACGCAGCTCGCCCTCCCGCGAAGAGATGTGACCTCGAGCTCGGCATCGCCGTGAAGGAGGCCACAGCAGCCCTCAAAGCCGTAATGGCGGTGGAGAGGGCTGCCTTCGCAGCCGCCGTGGCTGCAGAGAAGGAAGAGGCCTTGAGGCAACTGCGTGCAGTCTTCGCCCAAGGCCTCAGTGCAGTCGTACCTGCGAACACTCCTGCGACCTCGCAGAAGGACGTTCGCGCGCCTGTCCCAGCGGTTGCCCCAGCAGCTCCGCAGGTGAAAGGTGCAAAGAAGAAAACCGCCAGGGCAGTCTTCATCGCGCAAGCGTCGCCGCGCTGCCGCGCCGAACTTTTGTGTTACAGGGAGTAAGCCACTGCGGCCGGCCCAGGAGACAACGAGGGAGCCCAGCCGCGGCACCGGACTGACCCAGCGAACGACCACGCAGTACATAGGTAACGTTGCACGATACCTCACGCTAACCCCCCTCACCTTGCATGCTCTGTCGCAGCTAGCAAACCGCTACTGCTCTTACTTCCCGTCCTACTGTCGCAGAGGTTTTTTTCCCTTGGCGCTGGCCTTGGCACTTTTTTTTCCTCTGCTCTTACAACCGCTACCCTTCGATCGCTTTCGACCACTACTATCTCCTGATGGACCATGTTAATGAGTAGCCTTACCCAGACGCATGGATAACATCACAGCCTGCATCCTGTGACGCCTTGATTCAAAACTAACATGCATACGGAGGTGACAGTAGAACTTTTGTGTTGGTCACCACGTTGGTGCGGGCGTGGAGGGGCCCCATCCTTATTTATTTTTGCGCGGGCCCGTTGTCAAGGCAGCACCGGACGCCGCGCCGCACCTAACCTCCACGCACGCCGCTCCGCTACCGCTACCGCTACCGCCATGGCCCGCACAAAGCAAACGGCCCGCAAGTCCACCGGCGGAAAGGCGCCGCGCAAACAGCTCGCCACCAAGGCGGCGAGGAAGAGCGCGCCCGCCACCGGAGGCGTCAAGAAGCCCCACCGCTACAGGCCGGGCACCGTCGCCCTGCGAGAAATCAGGCGCTACCAGAAGAGCACAGAGCTGCTCATCCGCAAGCTGCCATTCCAGCGCCTAGTGCGCGAGATCGCCCAGGACTTCAAGACCGACCTGCGCTTCCAGAGCTCCGCAGTCATGGCCCTGCAGGAGGCCAGCGAGGCCTACCTCGTCGGCCTCTTCGAAGACACCAACCTGTGCGCAATCCACGCCAAGCGCGTCACCATCATGCCCAAGGACATCCAGCTCGCGCGCCGCATCCGCGGCGAGCGCGCCTAAACCGCGCCGCGGCACCGCACCGCACAAACAAAAACGGCCCTTTTCAGGGCCACTAACATCTCTCCGTCGCGAGCAAACTTTGTCGGTCGCCTGCCTCTCGCCCCGCAACCCAAAAACAAAAACCACCACTTCCCGTCCGTCCGCCACACCCGCTCACTCTGCCTGCCTGCTAGCAGCGCGCAACAATCACACATCATCCCTCCCCCGGCGCTCCAAGCGCACAATACCCAACGGCCGACGTCACACCGCACGGCTGGCTGGCTGGCCGGCCGCCCGCCGCTTTCGTTTCGAAAACAAAAAAAAAACCCGCACTCCACTCCGACGGCCAACGGCCAGGCAGGCGCGCTCGCTCGCTCTACACGCCGCCGAAATCCCCGCCGACTCCTTCCACATCTCAACGTGCCCCCCGTTGCAAAACATAACACACACAAAGGAACAAAACAAAGACCAGACACGACTCGACAAGACAGACATCCGAGAAGAACGAACGCAGGCAAGCCATCCAACGTATTCAAACAAAACAACGTGACAGAAAACCAACCGTCGGCCGCCGCCACAAACACGGCGACAATCAACCACGACAACAACAACACCGCTTACCGCTACCGCCGCCCACACCCGCCACCGACCCCCGCAATCCAACCACCACGGCACGCAAACAGCATCCCCACGGGCATACAGACAGACACCCACACCAAACGCAACACGACAATCAAAACCTTCCCCGACGTGCTTTGATGGCCCTGAGAAGGGCCGTTTTGGGCCGCGCGTCTCTTGCGCGCCACTAGACGACGACGGGGGGTGGGGACGACGGAGTCAAGCGCCAAACCCTTCCTTTCCCATCTCTTTCTCCTCTACTCTACTCTACTTCTTCTTCTTGGGCGAAGCCTTCGCCTTAGACGGCGTCGTCGCCTTCTTCGGGCGCGGCGCCTTCGGCTTCTTCGTCGGAACCTTGGCGGCCTTCTTCGCCTTCGACGGCGACTTGGCCTTGGCCGGCTTGGCCGCAGCCGCCTTCTTCGCACCCGCGGGAGCGGCCGACGCCGCAGACGCCTTCTTGGCGGCGCCCGCCTTCCGACCGGTCGCCGCCTTCACGCCACCAGCCTTCTTTGCGCCGGCCGCACGGGCGCCCTTCTTCTCCTTGCTGGCCGGAGCGGCGCGCTTCTTCTTGGCACCGCCAGCACGAGCCTTGCCGCCCTCGGCCGCCCCCCCGCCGCCGGCGCCGGCAAGCTTGAACGAGCCGGACGCGCCCTTCCCCTTCGTCTGCACCAGCTCGCCCGCCACGACGGCCGACTTGAGGTACTTCTTGATAAACGGCGCCAGCTTCTCCGCGTCCAGCTTGTAGTGCGCGGCTATGTACTTCTTGATCGCCTGCAGCGACGACCCGCCGCGCTCCTTCAGACTCTTGATGGCGGCCGTCACCATCTCAGAGGTGCGCGGGTGCGCAGGCTTGGCGCGCGGCTTCTTCGCAGACGACGCAGACTTGGCCTTCTTCGTAGTGCCGGTGGCGGCGGGTGCCGCAGCAGTCTCGTTCGTAGCCGCCTGATCTGCCATTTCGACGACGCGCGTAACACACAGCGAGAGCGAGCGGGACGGCAGGCACGCAAGCACAGCACAGCAGCAGAGCAGAGAATCACAAGGCCCAGCCAGTGTCGCGGGCGGGCGCGGACGGCCGAGAGAGCGGCCGCCACTCTGCGCGCCGCCGCGCCGCGCCTCCCGCGCTTGCTACCGCCCAACGTCCGACAGCCTGTGCGGAGCAGCCCCAAACCTGCGCCACAACCGCCCGCGCCTTTCAAACCACCGAGGATGGGGCTACACACAGCCACACCACAGTCGCCAACCAGTCGCCACGGCAGCGCCGCAAACCACGGCCAAACTGCAGCTACCGCGCGCTACAGCCTGGGTCGGCCCGCCGAGAATCGCCGCCCCCGCCCAAATGCCGCCCCCACAGCCCCAGCCGACGACCCGCCACAATGGCCAAACCTTCGGCAAAACTCCCACACCGTCGCCGCGGCAGCCCGGCCAGCGCGGCCGGCGCCACAGCCACACAAGCCGAGGCGTGCGGCGATGACGGCCGTGCAAACGCGCCTCCGCCGCCCCATCGCCTTCCGTCGCCCTCCCGCCGTTTCCCGATCGGCCCGCAGCCGTCGGGCCACATCGCGCGCCGTCCTCCTCCTCTCGCCCGCCAACATTCACAGCCGTTTCTCAACAATTGCCCGCCGCAAACGGACGCCGCCTGCGCAACAGGCGCCGCCGCCCCTCGCCGCTTCCGACCCACAACCCCTCGACCGAGGCAAACCGCAATCCGAATCTACAGACCAACCCAATCTGCCGTCAAGCACACACGACAGCCGACCTTACACGTTACGCGTTACACATTACGTTTACACGTCTACGTTAGGTTAGGTTAGGTGGACGTGGGTTAGGTTAAGGGGACTTGGGTTAGGTTAAGCGTCAAACTTAGGTTAAGCATTCAAACACGTCAGGCGTCAGAGGTTAGGTTAGGTTAGGTTAGGTTACACGTTAGGTTAGGTTAAGGGGTCAGTGCTAGGTTAAGAAGCGTCAAACGTAGGTTAAAAAAGCGTTCAAACGTGAGGCGTGAGCCGGACAGCTTACCTTACGTAGACGTTAGGGGCTCACAGGCTGAGCTCACCTCGCCACACCACAGGTTAGGTTCGGTTCGGTTCGGTTCGCTCGGCTCAGCGTAAAGCGCCGAGGTCAGGGTTACGTTCGTTCACCTTCGGGCGCCACACTTTCGGTTGAAAGGTCGCGACGGGACGACGTCGGCAGGCACGCCGCAAACGAACAAAAACGTACAGACGACGTCGGAAACCGCCGACAGACGGGGGAGCAGCACGACCACGACCAGACACCGAGCGCGAACCAGACACACGCGAACCACCCCCACCGGCCAAAGGGCACCACACAACAACCCAGAGCACCACGTGTCGACACCAGAGCAACCCGCCGCTCACGCGACATGGCTGGCACCGAAGGGCAACCGCCCGCAACTGCGCTTTCCGCGCCGGCCCGGATGCACGTCGTGCTACAACAACACCACTACCGTACACAGCCGCTGTTCACAACATCACTATCAATGGCGCGCCCGCGGCTCGCCGCCGTCGCAGTCGCAGCCCCAACGCCAGCACTTTTGCACCACCATTCACACGCACCGCAACACAGCTCGCCGACACAGCCGAACAAAACAAACACCACACAACAACAACAGCAACAACGCCGCCGCCTCTACTTGTGCCGGCGACCCACCCCGCCGATGGCGCACCTTTCGCCAGCCGGCAATCGACACACACGCACCCACCCACCGGGGCCCAGTGCAAAAAAAAAAACACACAAAAACAAAAAAACAAAACAACACAAACGACACGGGAAGCGCACACCGCCACTTCGCGCGCACGCCACCAACCAGTCGTCGTCTCAAAATAACAAACACAAACAAAATAAACTAACAACTAGGGCAACACAAAACAAAAACGCCTCGCACGAACCGCCCACAAAAAGGACAAGCACACGCACAGCCTCTGCTGACGACCACGACGCAGCGGCACGCTGCTCCTGTCCCGCGCCCCGCGCCCCACTCGATTCACAACTCACGCGACACCGTCAACGACGGGCTCGCTTCCCGCAACCTACCACCTTTCCGCCACGACGCACAGCCCCAGCCCCACCCGACGACTGCACTTTCACCACCGCCTCCCCCTTCCCCCCCAAAACACACACACACACACACACACACAGCCAGCCAAAAACGCACTCGCGACCCACACATGCACGTGCATCGGCACACGCCAACCAGTCAACGTCGACAACCACACGCCACGCAAGGCTCGAAACGAAAACGAAACCGGCGTCCTTCCACGTTGCCATCAAGCTACGCGACACAAGACACAAGGAACCAACACAACAGCCGGCCCCACTAATTCCCACTCTCACGCCGCAAAAAGCACACCGAAACCGCCAAACACGCACGCACATTCCCCTTCGCACTGACACCACCGACCGGCTCGCTACCACACACCTCTCGGCAGCCGTTTCACGCCAATTCGCCACACAGTCGACAAGCGCCCGCCCTGTACGGCACACGCAACGACGCAGCGCAGCAAAGGGCGCCCGCAACACATACCTCTCCGCCGCCCGACGCGCCAACCGCCACACCACACCGCCAGCCACTCGCAAATTGTGCACTGCCACCAGCCACACGTCCAACACGCCGCGCCGCCTCCGGCCACCCGCCAGGGGGCGCTCACGTCCGCGACAACAGCGCGGCCCGCCGGGCCGGGCCGAACCGAACCGAGCCGCCGCTGCTCTGCACTCGGCACGGCCACACCCTGCTGCAGACCGGGCTCGTCCCTCTGTACGCGTCTGCCTGCGCATCAACACAACACGACCTTTTTTTTTTTTCTCTCTCTCTCTACCGCCATCCCTTCTTCTCGCGTTTTACTCGTTGTTGCAGCAGCGGCGCACACCTACACATCCACAGCCCCAGCCGAGCCGGCCTCACCTCAGGGCCCGCCGCCAGCGTCTCCTCCTCGGGCACAGGTGCGGTGCTGTGGCCGCCCATCCAACCGCATTGCTGGCCGTCCAGCCACCAGGCGTTCCCACTGCCGCGAGCCACGCCGCGCACCGACCCTGCTGCAGAAAACGAAGCATAGCCAGAGACCGACCGATACACAAAGCAAGCCGTCGCCTCGCCTCTTGTCCTTCCTGCCTTCCTTCCGCCCCCGCCCTTCTCACACCACCGCCTCTCCACTTTCGCCCCCCCCTCCTTTTTTTTTTTTTTTTTTGTTTTCTTCTTTCTTTCTTTGGCCCTCTCTCCTTCCCGCCATGGCGGTTACGGCACCGCCTGCAGCGGCAGATTTTTTGCGCCCACACGCCTACTCCTACCACCATTAACCTTGCCCTGCCCTGCCCTGCCCTGCCCTGCCCTGCCCTGCCCTGCCCTGCCCATCAACGTCGCAGTCGAACCGACGCTTGCCAACACACTGCCCACGTTCCTTTCTCTTTTCGGCCTACGCCCATTACGCGCCGCCGCCACAGCACCTTCCCTTCCCACAACACACCGACGTCATCACACGCACCCAAAACAGGGGCCACGACCGTGTTCCTCGCCCACTCCCATCCCGCACGGTACGCACATTCCCAACTACTACCGCGCACCCTCCCTTTCCAATCTGTGTGTCTCTGTGTCTGTGTCCTGTCCGCGCGTGACGCCTCTCAACATCCGCCGTCCCCCGTCCCGTTTTCGCCCCCATGCCGTCGTCGCGCCGCCTCCGCCCCTGTCCGCCCCGCACCACACCATACACCGCTGCTTGTCCCGGCCGTTGCCACCAAAGGCGCCGACCGCAAACGCGCCACGCCGCAGCCCCCGTGCGTCTCGCGCTCGCTTGCATCTCCGTGCCGACGCTGCCTCTCTTCCCGCTCGCACTCGACCTCGACAACACAGTCTTTGGCTCCGCCACTGCGTGTTCCGGTGGTACGCACGCTGCAACACGTATGTATTCATTACCAGAGCGATGGCGAGGCATGACAGCATCTCTGTCTGACCAGAGAGTTCTTTATCGCTGCTAGTCGGCGCTTGGACCGCGCCAGACGACAGTAGTGGCACGCACCGGGTCGCCAGGAACAGTTGTTATATATATATATTGTAGCGCGAGTCGGGAGAGGTAGTAGTCGGTCGACAGTAGTAGCGGGTGGACGGTTGTACTGAGCGGGCGTCGGCGGCGTGCTCTGCTCGTCTCGCGACTCTGGTCACGGTTCGGGACGATGTATAGTCTATTGTGTTATAATCAAAAGGTGGTGTGACGCTGCATTGCGCAAATCTGATAACGTATGTTCATTGTACTTATTTTGTTCAACAACAAAAGCCCCACTATTACTTTTTTTCTAAAGTAACTTTTGTCTCTTAACGAAAAACATTCACTTTTTAAAGACTACTTCCTATGGCATTTCCCTCCAAGGAGTGCAATTAATTACCAGCCAGCACTCATTCATTGCACACAGCTGTGTAAGGGGTATCTACAATTGAGGAGCGGATATAAATGCAATTTTTTTTTTTTTTTTTTTTTTTTGTGTGTGTGTTGTAACCTCCCAGCAACATTTAAAATAATGGACAATGTTATTTACGGATGCTAATGGACATTGCGCTAATTGTAACCTCGCCCACAATGAGAGGTATTGAAAATGGCAACAAAAATGTGAAATTCGCAATCTGACTCAAATATAAAGTCTTCACACAACATTTAAAAACGTCCGTTCAGTGACAAGAAACTTCAATTAAACCGAAATATCGGTCTTTGGCCCTGTGCAAAACAATCAGAATTAATGTCTTACCTCCGAATAAATGGATGTCACATTTCTGCTCTGGTTGTTGCGCAGCGCTTGGAGGAACTGCATTGCAAATAATAATATTCTCTTTTTTTGTGATTTTAGTGACATTTTTCTTCAAAGAAGTGGAATGAAATGTGAAGTGCAACGAACTCTTTAGTTCAATAAACAATTAAATGTTTGAAAAATGCTTTTGAAATAAAAATTATTACTGGGGAACTTGTTGGAGAATAATTACAATAAATACAATTTTTCATTATCTAATGATTATATTAATTAACAGTATACCTTATTCACCATCTTGACCAGTGTTGCCGACCGCCTACATCACACAACCGCACTCGGCTGCTACTACTGACCGACCGCTCTGCATGACGACTATTAGCGTACTGCACGCGACGACTACTGACAGAGTACAGCCCTCAACTACACAGAGCTACGGACTCGCAACGACTACTGACTGACTGACTGACTGAGAACCGCTCGCAACACTCGCGCAGTCCAGCGCAAACTCTCTGGTCACAGATGCTACAATGTCTCGCCATCGCTACTATGTTACATACGTGTTTCAGTGTCTTTTTCATTGGGGTAACGATCTTTGGCTCTTTTTATTCTGAATACAGGGCCAAAGGTCAACGCTGCTGCCCTTATACAATTTATCAGGTTTCATTATGTCTGTTGCAATGTTACATACGGTTCACTCTTTCATTAACATTATCGTTGGGTTTGTTTTGTAGGGACGTTAACATTCTGGCACATTTTTATTATCATCGGACTCTCTGCTATTTGTGCAGGGAGGTTATACCTGGGTCCATTTCCATTTCCATTTACATTTTAATATTGATAGACTTTTTGTTTTTCCTTCTTTTTTTTTTTTTTTTTGTTGTTTTTTTTTTGTTTTGTTTTTCCCGCTCTCACCACCACCGCCGCATCACGCCTTCCGTTTTCTTGGTTTCTTTTCTGTACTTCAACTGCTTCAACATCACCGCGCCCCATTTCCACACCACAGCCATCAGCCTCCAAGACGGGCGGGCGCAGTGTGCCATTTCCGGCGCACAAGCACACCCGTACGGTACTCTCCTCGCCCCCACGCCACCAACAACACAGCGACCACGCGGCTTTCAGGCATGGCACGGCACGGCACCGGCGAAATGCGCCGCCCCCGCCCCTCCGCGCATCCGTCCGTCTCGCCACGTTCACTGACAGCCGCGTCTGCGGCTACACCACGACAACCACAACACAACACCGCTCCCCTCCCTGGCAACTCACATTGTTTTTCTCCTCCTCTTTTGCACAAACCACAACGCCGAGCACAGGCGCAAGCCACCCACACCGCGCCCCTCCCCGTCCCGTCTTTGGCCGCCGCTCCTCGTTTCCTCGTTTGCCCCCTCCCATCTCCCGAAATGCCATGCCAGCAGCGTTACGCATGCCCCTCCCCTGTCCACACAACACTACCGCCTAACGAACAGCCTTCCGGGCCACATGCAGGGCACGCCCACCTCCAAACACTGCCAATTCACGGACGCACGCACGCACGCACGCACGCACGCACGCACACACACACACACACACACACACACACACACACACACACACACACACTCACTTTCTCGACACCTTTCTGTACGGAGGGTGCGTCATCTCGACCGTGACAGAGTGACGGCAACTATCGACGATCCATTTCCCCCCACTGGTAAAACATGTCCACTAACACCTACATACATCATTCAAGTACACAGACAATAGCATACACACAATGGGAGGGCACACGAACATGGACGGCACGGCACTGTCATACACTCTTCCTCAGAACCATATCAACAAACGTTACGTACATCCGGGAAAGCGAAAGCGAACGCGAAAGCGAAAGCAAAAGCAAAGGCAAAGCCCAATGCAGCCGTCAAAGGTAACGTTCACCACGGCAGACACTTGCAGCCGCGCCGCCGTTAAACGCATTTCAGTGCGGCTCCAATACGCCTCCGACACGGGAACGTTCCGTTGCTCTACGAATGCGTTTCTCCCCTTTTTCCCTTCCCCCCCTCCTTGCACTCTTGCCTCATTCCTCACGTTCTGCCCGGACATTCGACCGATCAAAGTCAACCTTTCGTTACCGTTCTCAGCGCGACGGTGTACAACAGTATGACGGGTGTGCCCACGACTTCGGTTCAGTTGCGTGACGCCGGTCTATCGCGCCGATCGACAGTTACTCAGGGGGCGACGGATCGGACCACGTCACCGACACACAAAACACTTTCAAAACAAACAAATACATACCGGATGGACACAGACAAACACGTGTACAGACATTCGCCAAACAAACGACCGCCGCCGCCGTCGTCGCGCTTACTGTATACTGCACTGGACACGCGTGCATCTTGAATGACGACATCGGTGTGCGTGCGTCGTACGCAATCAGTCAGACACGGCTATCAAACATCAGAGTCGAATGGTACATCATCGTGCGTGTCGCCGTACACGTACAGTACAATACAACAACAATGCGTCTTAATGGCACGTTCATTTCAACGTCACTCACACACCTCCACGCTGCAGTTACGTCGCACCATTGTCAAACTCGGCGTACAGCAAAGGGAATAGTGGGCGGCAAAAAAAAAAAAAAAAAACCAAACAAAAACATTTCACATTTCACCCTCGCCATGTATGATGTGCAAACAAAACAAACCCGCAAACGGCCGTCGTTACGGTGACACAAAAGTCGCCGATCGCACTGTCCCCCCTCGCAGACGGGTAACACACACACACACACCAACAACACCAATGGGTCAAAAACCACGCCAACGAGGCGTGCCACCATTCCACGCCACGGCGACCAACCTCGTGGCCGTACCCCGCGCAACACGCTTTGACGCGCCCCCCCCACCCACAATCAAAATGCACACATACATCACAGCCGTCCACACAAACAACAACAACAACAATTCCGCCCTTCCCGCAAAAGGCAAGTTGGTGGCCCTGAAAAGGGCCGTTTTGCCGCTCTCGCAACGGACGAGCCTTCTCCATCCTTCCCTTCCTTCCATTCCAGAGCCACCCCCTTACTTGGAGCTCGTGTACTTGGTCACCGCCTTCGTGCCCTCGCTCACGGCGTGCTTGGCCAGCTCGCCAGGCAGCAACAGCCGCACAGCGGTCTGGATCTCGCGGGACGTGATGGTCGAGCGCTTGTTGTAGTGCGCCAGGCGAGAAGCCTCGGCCGCAATGCGCTCGAAAATGTCGTTCACGAAGCTGTTCATGATGCTCATCGCCTTCGACGAGATGCCCGTGTCAGGGTGCACCTGCTTCAGCACCTTGTAGATGTAGATGGCATAGCTCTCCTTCCTCTTGCGCTTCTTCTTCTTGTCGCCCTTCGAAATGTTCTTCTGCGCCTTGCCAGCCTTCTTGGCGGCCTTCCCGCTAGTCTTGGGCGGCATCTCGAACCAACGTACGGCAGCAGCAACACCAGTAGCAAGCGCTCCGCTCTAGTCAGCGTCTCCCCACACAGTGGCACCCGCCGCCAGCCGCCGCCGCACCTTTACCAGCTCGCCCTGTTGCGGCCGCCGACCAATGGGGCGCGCGCGCAACCGGCCGCCGCACCCGAGCCCATAAAGCACCCCCACCCCGGCTGCGCCGGCACGCACTCCGCTGCTCGACTCGCTGCCGCTCGCACCGGTCGTTTTCGTTTCCGTTTCGTGTGCACCGTCGCTAGCCCATCGCCATGTCCGGACGCGGAAAGGGAGGCAAAGTCAAGGGCAAGTCAAAGTCCCGCTCAAGCAGGGCCGGGCTCCAGTTCCCGGTCGGCAGAATCCACCGCCTCCTGCGCAAGGGAAACTACGCAGAGCGCGTCGGCGCCGGGGCGCCCGTCTACCTCGCCGCCGTCATGGAGTACCTCGCGGCTGAGGTGCTCGAGCTGGCCGGAAACGCGGCCCGCGACAACAAGAAGACGCGCATCATCCCGCGCCACCTGCAGCTTGCCATCCGCAACGACGAGGAGCTCAACAAGCTCCTGTCGGGCGTCACCATCGCACAGGGTGGTGTCCTGCCCAACATCCAGGCCGTCCTGCTGCCAAAGAAGACCGAGAAGAAGGCCTAAAGGAGGCCAGGCAATCGCAGCGCCGCGTGCTCCCCTGCACGCAACGCGCTTTGCCGGCTCGGCCCACAACAATCGGCCCTTTTCAGGGCCACCACACAAACCTACGTCCAAAGCAAAATTTCAGTCGTCCTCGCCGCACCTTGTTTTGTTTCAACTTTGCACTGTCACAGCACAGCCGCCGCCGGCGCACGTCCGCCATCTTGTCGTCCACACAGCCCGTGTGGCCCAACACACACACACACATTTTGCACGGTCGCAGTCGCCTTCCAAACCGACAACGGCAGCAATAATGACCATTGTTAAAGGGAGGCGTGTCGACACACCGCCCTCCACTCCCGCGCGCAACGGCCGTCGACACGAACGAAACAGCTGATCCGGCCGCCTATGCCCACACGCCTTGCCTCGGAAACCCCAACGCCGCCGCAAACAAACACACAGAGCCAAACCACGCAAGCAAATAATCACCGCCTCTCGCACAACAACACACAGCCCGCCATCTCCGTCGCGATCGATACAAAGACACACAAACGAAGCAGCTCCACACACAGCCAGCCACATGACACGTTTCCTTTCCTTCTCCCCTCCCAGTCACATCACGTCGCTCAAACGGAAAGAAAGAAAGAAACAAACAAACACACGCAGCAACAACACAGACTCTTTCGCACTTTTCAACTTCCGAACAGTGTGGTGGCCCTGAAAAGGGCCGTTTTCTAGTCTCTCCCACCCACAAGCACGGCCGCGGGAAGGCCAGCGCCCGCTGCGACGCAGCCTAACCGCCGAAACCGTACAGGGTGCGCCCCTGCCTCTTCAGGGCGTACACCACGTCCATGGCCGTCACAGTCTTGCGCTTGGCGTGCTCAGTGTACGTCACCGCGTCGCGGATCACGTTCTCCAGGAACACCTTCAGCACCCCGCGGGTCTCCTCGTAGATCAGACCAGAGATGCGCTTCACGCCGCCCCTGCGAGCCAGGCGGCGGATGGCGGGCTTCGTGATGCCCTGGATGTTGTCGCGCAACACCTTGCGGTGCCGCTTGGCGCCACCCTTGCCGAGCCCCTTTCCTCCCTTGCCGCGGCCTGTCATCCTTCCTTCCTCGGGCAAAGCAAAACGTGCACAAACAGCAGCTGCAGCGGCTGGCGAGTCGGCTACGGTCTGCGCCCAGCGCGCCCGCCCCCCCCTATATAGACTCTGGCCCGCCCTCCCCCCACCACGCGCAACCGAGGGCATATAAGCGCAGCACGGAGGCGCGCGGGCCCGTTGTCAAGGCAGCACCGGACGCCGCGCCGCACCTAACCTCCACGCACGCCGCTCCGCTACCGCTACCGCTACCGCCATGGCCCGCACAAAGCAAACGGCCCGCAAGTCCACCGGCGGAAAGGCGCCGCGCAAACAGCTCGCCACCAAGGCGGCGAGGAAGAGCGCGCCCGCCACCGGAGGCGTCAAGAAGCCCCACCGCTACAGGCCGGGCACCGTCGCCCTGCGAGAAATCAGGCGCTACCAGAAGAGCACAGAGCTGCTCATCCGCAAGCTGCCATTCCAGCGCCTAGTGCGCGAGATCGCCCAGGACTTCAAGACCGACCTGCGCTTCCAGAGCTCCGCAGTCATGGCCCTGCAGGAGGCCAGCGAGGCCTACCTCGTCGGCCTCTTCGAAGACACCAACCTGTGCGCAATCCACGCCAAGCGCGTCACCATCATGCCCAAGGACATCCAGCTCGCGCGCCGCATCCGCGGCGAGCGCGCCTAAACCGCGCCGCGGCACCGCACCGCACAAACAAAAACGGCCCTTTTCAGGGCCACTAACATCTCTCCGTCGCGAGCAAACTTTGTCGGTCGCCTGCCTCTCGCCCCGCAACCCAAAAACAAAAACCACCACTTCCCGTCCGTCCGCCACACCCGCTCACTCTGCCTGCCTGCTAGCAGCGCGCAACAATCACACATCATCCCTCCCCCGGCGCTCCAAGCGCACAATACCCAACGGCCGACGTCACACCGCACGGCTGGCTGGCTGGCCGGCCGCCCGCCGCTTTCGTTTCGAAAACAAAAAAAAAACCCGCACTCCACTCCGACGGCCAACGGCCAGGCAGGCGCGCTCGCTCGCTCTACACGCCGCCGAAATCCCCGCCGACTCCTTCCACATCTCAACGTGCCCCCCGTTGCAAAACATAACACACACAAAGGAACAAAACAAAGACCAGACACGACTCGACAAGACAGACATCCGAGAAGAACGAACGCAGGCAAGCCATCCAACGTATTCAAACAAAACAACGTGACAGAAAACCAACCGTCGGCCGCCGCCACAAACACGGCGACAATCAACCACGACAACAACAACACCGCTTACCGCTACCGCCGCCCACACCCGCCACCGACCCCCGCAATCCAACCACCACGGCACGCAAACAGCATCCCCACGGGCATACAGACAGACACCCACACCAAACGCAACACGACAATCAAAACCTTCCCCGACGTGCTTTGATGGCCCTGAGAAGGGCCGTTTTGGGCCGCGCGTCTCTTGCGCGCCACTAGACGACGACGGGGGGTGGGGACGACGGAGTCAAGCGCCAAACCCTTCCTTTCCCATCTCTTTCTCCTCTACTCTACTCTACTTCTTCTTCTTGGGCGAAGCCTTCGCCTTAGACGGCGTCGTCGCCTTCTTCGGGCGCGGCGCCTTCGGCTTCTTCGTCGGAACCTTGGCGGCCTTCTTCGCCTTCGACGGCGACTTGGCCTTGGCCGGCTTGGCCGCAGCCGCCTTCTTCGCACCCGCGGGAGCGGCCGACGCCGCAGACGCCTTCTTGGCGGCGCCCGCCTTCCGACCGGTCGCCGCCTTCACGCCACCAGCCTTCTTTGCGCCGGCCGCACGGGCGCCCTTCTTCTCCTTGCTGGCCGGAGCGGCGCGCTTCTTCTTGGCACCGCCAGCACGAGCCTTGCCGCCCTCGGCCGCCCCCCCGCCGCCGGCGCCGGCAAGCTTGAACGAGCCGGACGCGCCCTTCCCCTTCGTCTGCACCAGCTCGCCCGCCACGACGGCCGACTTGAGGTACTTCTTGATAAACGGCGCCAGCTTCTCCGCGTCCAGCTTGTAGTGCGCGGCTATGTACTTCTTGATCGCCTGCAGCGACGACCCGCCGCGCTCCTTCAGACTCTTGATGGCGGCCGTCACCATCTCAGAGGTGCGCGGGTGCGCAGGCTTGGCGCGCGGCTTCTTCGCAGACGACGCAGACTTGGCCTTCTTCGTAGTGCCGGTGGCGGCGGGTGCCGCAGCAGTCTCGTTCGTAGCCGCCTGATCTGCCATTTCGACGACGCGCGTAACACACAGCGAGAGCGAGCGGGACGGCAGGCACGCAAGCACAGCACAGCAGCAGAGCAGAGAATCACAAGGCCCAGCCAGTGTCGCGGGCGGGCGCGGACGGCCGAGAGAGCGGCCGCCACTCTGCGCGCCGCCGCGCCGCGCCTCCCGCGCTTGCTACCGCCCAACGTCCGACAGCCTGTGCGGAGCAGCCCCAAACCTGCGCCACAACCGCCCGCGCCTTTCAAACCACCGAGGATGGGGCTACACACAGCCACACCACAGTCGCCAACCAGTCGCCACGGCAGCGCCGCAAACCACGGCCAAACTGCAGCTACCGCGCGCTACAGCCTGGGTCGGCCCGCCGAGAATCGCCGCCCCCGCCCAAATGCCGCCCCCACAGCCCCAGCCGACGACCCGCCACAATGGCCAAACCTTCGGCAAAACTCCCACACCGTCGCCGCGGCAGCCCGGCCAGCGCGGCCGGCGCCACAGCCACACAAGCCGAGGCGTGCGGCGATGACGGCCGTGCAAACGCGCCTCCGCCGCCCCATCGCCTTCCGTCGCCCTCCCGCCGTTTCCCGATCGGCCCGCAGCCGTCGGGCCACATCGCGCGCCGTCCTCCTCCTCTCGCCCGCCAACATTCACAGCCGTTTCTCAACAATTGCCCGCCGCAAACGGACGCCGCCTGCGCAACAGGCGCCGCCGCCCCTCGCCGCTTCCGACCCACAACCCCTCGACCGAGGCAAACCGCAATCCGAATCTACAGACCAACCCAATCTGCCGTCAAGCACACACGACAGCCGACCTTACACGTTACGCGTTACACATTACGTTTACACGTCTACGTTAGGTTAGGTTAGGTGGACGTGGGTTAGGTTAAGGGGACTTGGGTTAGGTTAAGCGTCAAACTTAGGTTAAGCATTCAAACACGTCAGGCGTCAGAGGTTAGGTTAGGTTAGGTTAGGTTACACGTTAGGTTAGGTTAAGGGGTCAGTGCTAGGTTAAGAAGCGTCAAACGTAGGTTAAAAAAGCGTTCAAACGTGAGGCGTGAGCCGGACAGCTTACCTTACGTAGACGTTAGGGGCTCACAGGCTGAGCTCACCTCGCCACACCACAGGTTAGGTTCGGTTCGGTTCGGTTCGCTCGGCTCAGCGTAAAGCGCCGAGGTCAGGGTTACGTTCGTTCACCTTCGGGCGCCACACTTTCGGTTGAAAGGTCGCGACGGGACGACGTCGGCAGGCACGCCGCAAACGAACAAAAACGTACAGACGACGTCGGAAACCGCCGACAGACGGGGGAGCAGCACGACCACGACCAGACACCGAGCGCGAACCAGACACACGCGAACCACCCCCACCGGCCAAAGGGCACCACACAACAACCCAGAGCACCACGTGTCGACACCAGAGCAACCCGCCGCTCACGCGACATGGCTGGCACCGAAGGGCAACCGCCCGCAACTGCGCTTTCCGCGCCGGCCCGGATGCACGTCGTGCTACAACAACACCACTACCGTACACAGCCGCTGTTCACAACATCACTATCAATGGCGCGCCCGCGGCTCGCCGCCGTCGCAGTCGCAGCCCCAACGCCAGCACTTTTGCACCACCATTCACACGCACCGCAACACAGCTCGCCGACACAGCCGAACAAAACAAACACCACACAACAACAACAGCAACAACGCCGCCGCCTCTACTTGTGCCGGCGACCCACCCCGCCGATGGCGCACCTTTCGCCAGCCGGCAATCGACACACACGCACCCACCCACCGGGGCCCAGTGCAAAAAAAAAAACACACAAAAACAAAAAAACAAAACAACACAAACGACACGGGAAGCGCACACCGCCACTTCGCGCGCACGCCACCAACCAGTCGTCGTCTCAAAATAACAAACACAAACAAAATAAACTAACAACTAGGGCAACACAAAACAAAAACGCCTCGCACGAACCGCCCACAAAAAGGACAAGCACACGCACAGCCTCTGCTGACGACCACGACGCAGCGGCACGCTGCTCCTGTCCCGCGCCCCGCGCCCCACTCGATTCACAACTCACGCGACACCGTCAACGACGGGCTCGCTTCCCGCAACCTACCACCTTTCCGCCACGACGCACAGCCCCAGCCCCACCCGACGACTGCACTTTCACCACCGCCTCCCCCTTCCCCCCCAAAACACACACACACACACACACACACAGCCAGCCAAAAACGCACTCGCGACCCACACATGCACGTGCATCGGCACACGCCAACCAGTCAACGTCGACAACCACACGCCACGCAAGGCTCGAAACGAAAACGAAACCGGCGTCCTTCCACGTTGCCATCAAGCTACGCGACACAAGACACAAGGAACCAACACAACAGCCGGCCCCACTAATTCCCACTCTCACGCCGCAAAAAGCACACCGAAACCGCCAAACACGCACGCACATTCCCCTTCGCACTGACACCACCGACCGGCTCGCTACCACACACCTCTCGGCAGCCGTTTCACGCCAATTCGCCACACAGTCGACAAGCGCCCGCCCTGTACGGCACACGCAACGACGCAGCGCAGCAAAGGGCGCCCGCAACACATACCTCTCCGCCGCCCGACGCGCCAACCGCCACACCACACCGCCAGCCACTCGCAAATTGTGCACTGCCACCAGCCACACGTCCAACACGCCGCGCCGCCTCCGGCCACCCGCCAGGGGGCGCTCACGTCCGCGACAACAGCGCGGCCCGCCGGGCCGGGCCGAACCGAACCGAGCCGCCGCTGCTCTGCACTCGGCACGGCCACACCCTGCTGCAGACCGGGCTCGTCCCTCTGTACGCGTCTGCCTGCGCATCAACACAACACGACCTTTTTTTTTTTTCTCTCTCTCTCTACCGCCATCCCTTCTTCTCGCGTTTTACTCGTTGTTGCAGCAGCGGCGCACACCTACACATCCACAGCCCCAGCCGAGCCGGCCTCACCTCAGGGCCCGCCGCCAGCGTCTCCTCCTCGGGCACAGGTGCGGTGCTGTGGCCGCCCATCCAACCGCATTGCTGGCCGTCCAGCCACCAGGCGTTCCCACTGCCGCGAGCCACGCCGCGCACCGACCCTGCTGCAGAAAACGAAGCATAGCCAGAGACCGACCGATACACAAAGCAAGCCGTCGCCTCGCCTCTTGTCCTTCCTGCCTTCCTTCCGCCCCCGCCCTTCTCACACCACCGCCTCTCCACTTTCGCCCCCCCCTCCTTTTTTTTTTTTTTTTTTTGTTTTCTTCTTTCTTTCTTTGGCCCTCTCTCCTTCCCGCCATGGCGGTTACGGCACCGCCTGCAGCGGCAGATTTTTTGCGCCCACACGCCTACTCCTACCACCATTAACCTTGCCCTGCCCTGCCCTGCCCTGCCCTGCCCTGCCCTGCCCTGCCCTGCCCATCAACGTCGCAGTCGAACCGACGCTTGCCAACACACTGCCCACGTTCCTTTCTCTTTTCGGCCTACGCCCATTACGCGCCGCCGCCACAGCACCTTCCCTTCCCACAACACACCGACGTCATCACACGCACCCAAAACAGGGGCCACGACCGTGTTCCTCGCCCACTCCCATCCCGCACGGTACGCACATTCCCAACTACTACCGCGCACCCTCCCTTTCCAATCTGTGTGTCTCTGTGTCTGTGTCCTGTCCGCGCGTGACGCCTCTCAACATCCGCCGTCCCCCGTCCCGTTTTCGCCCCCATGCCGTCGTCGCGCCGCCTCCGCCCCTGTCCGCCCCGCACCACACCATACACCGCTGCTTGTCCCGGCCGTTGCCACCAAAGGCGCCGACCGCAAACGCGCCACGCCGCAGCCCCCGTGCGTCTCGCGCTCGCTTGCATCTCCGTGCCGACGCTGCCTCTCTTCCCGCTCGCACTCGACCTCGACAACACAGTCTTTGGCTCCGCCACTGCGTGTTCCGGTGGTACGCACGCTGCAACACGTATGTATTCATTACCAGAGCGATGGCGAGGCATGACAGCATCTCTGTCTGACCAGAGAGTTCTTTATCGCTGCTAGTCGGCGCTTGGACCGCGCCAGACGACAGTAGTGGCACGCACCGGGTCGCCAGGAACAGTTGTTATATATATATATTGTAGCGCGAGTCGGGAGAGGTAGTAGTCGGTCGACAGTAGTAGCGGGTGGACGGTTGTACTGAGCGGGCGTCGGCGGCGTGCTCTGCTCGTCTCGCGACTCTGGTCACGGTTCGGGACGATGTATAGTCTATTGTGTTATAATCAAAAGGTGGTGTGACGCTGCATTGCGCAAATCTGATAACGTATGTTCATTGTACTTATTTTGTTCAACAACAAAAGCCCCACTATTACTTTTTTTCTAAAGTAACTTTTGTCTCTTAACGAAAAACATTCACTTTTTAAAGACTACTTCCTATGGCATTTCCCTCCAAGGAGTGCAATTAATTACCAGCCAGCACTCATTCATTGCACACAGCTGTGTAAGGGGTATCTACAATTGAGGAGCGGATATAAATGCAATTTTTTGTTTTTTTTTTTTTTTTTTTTGTGTGTGTGTTGTAACCTCCCAGCAACATTTAAAATAATGGACAATGTTATTTACGGATGCTAATGGACATTGCGCTAATTGTAACCTCGCCCACAATGAGAGGTATTGAAAATGGCAACAAAAATGTGAAATTCGCAATCTGACTCAAATATAAAGTCTTCACACAACATTTAAAAACGTCCGTTCAGTGACAAGAAACTTCAATTAAACCGAAATATCGGTCTTTGGCCCTGTGCAAAACAATCAGAATTAATGTCTTACCTCCGAATAAATGGATGTCACATTTCTGCTCTGGTTGTTGCGCAGCGCTTGGAGGAACTGCATTGCAAATAATAATATTCTCTTTTTTTGTGATTTTTGTGACATTTTTCTTCAAAGAAGTGGAATGAAATGTGAAGTGCAACGAACTCTTTAGTTCAATAAACAATTAAATGTTTGAAAAATGCTTTTGAAATAAAAATTATTACTGGGGAACTTGTTGGAGAATAATTACAATAAATACAATTTTTCATTATCTAATGATTATATTAATTAACAGTATACCTTATTCACCATCTTGACCAGTGTTGCCGACCGCCTACATCACACAACCGCACTCGGCTGCTACTACTGACCGACCGCTCTGCATGACGACTATTAGCGTACTGCACGCGACGACTACTGACAGAGTACAGCCCTCAACTACACAGAGCTACGGACTCGCAACGACTACTGACTGACTGACTGACTGAGAACCGCTCGCAACACTCGCGCAGTCCAGCGCAAACTCTCTGGTCACAGATGCTACAATGTCTCGCCATCGCTACTATGTTACATACGTGTTTCAGTGTCTTTTTCATTGGGGTAACGATCTTTGGCTCTTTTTATTCTGAATACAGGGCCAAAGGTCAACGCTGCTGCCCTTATACAATTTATCAGGTTTCATTATGTCTGTTGCAATGTTACATACGGTTCACTCTTTCATTAATATTATCGTTGGGTTTGTTTTGTAGGGACGTTAACATTCTGGCACATTTTTATTATCATCGGACTCTCTGCTATTTGTGCAGGGAGGTTATACCTGGGTCCATTTCCATTTCCATTTACATTTTAATATTGATAGACTTTTTGTTTTTCCTTCTTTTTTTTTTTTGTTGTTTTTTTTTTGTTTTGTTTTTCCCGCTCTCACCACCACCGCCGCATCACGCCTTCCGTTTTCTTGGTTTCTTTTCTGTTCTTCAACTGCTTCAACATCACCGCGCCCCATTTCCACACCACAGCCATCAGCCTCCAAGACGGGCGGGCGCAGTGTGCCATTTCCGGCGCACAAGCACACCCGTACGGTACTCTCCTCGCCCCCACGCCACCAACAACACAGCGACCACGCGGCTTTCAGGCATGGCACGGCACGGCACCGGCGAAATGCGCCGCCCCCGCCCCTCCGCGCATCCGTCCGTCTCGCCACGTTCACTGACAGCCGCGTCTGCGGCTACACCACGACAACCACAACACAACACCGCTCCCCTCCCTGGCAACTCACATTGTTTTTCTCCTCCTCTTTTGCACAAACCACAACGCCGAGCACAGGCGCAAGCCACCCACACCGCGCCCCTCCCCGTCCCGTCTTTGGCCGCCGCTCCTCGTTTCCTCGTTTGCCCCCTCCCATCTCCCGAAATGCCATGCCAGCAGCGTTACGCATGCCCCTCCCCTGTCCACACAACACTACCGCCTAACGAACAGCCTTCCGGGCCACATGCAGGGCACGCCCACCTCCAAACACTGCCAATTCACGGACGCACGCACGCACGCACGCACGCACGCACGCACACACACACACACACACACACACACACACTCACTTTCTCGACACCTTTCTGTACGGAGGGTGCGTCATCTCGACCGTGACAGAGTGACGGCAACTATCGACGATCCATTTCCCCCCACTGGTAAAACATGTCCACTAACACCTACATACATCATTCAAGTACACAGACAATAGCATACACACAATGGGAGGGCACACGAACATGGACGGCACGGCACTGTCATACACTCTTCCTCAGAACCATATCAACAAACGTTACGTACATCCGGGAAAGCGAAAGCGAACGCGAAAGCGAAAGCAAAAGCAAAGGCAAAGCCCAATGCAGCCGTCAAAGGTAACGTTCACCACGGCAGACACTTGCAGCCGCGCCGCCGTTAAACGCATTTCAGTGCGGCTCCAATACGCCTCCGACACGGGAACGTTCCGTTGCTCTACGAATGCGTTTCTCCCCTTTTTCCCTTCCCCCCCTCCTTGCACTCTTGCCTCATTCCTCACGTTCTGCCCGGACATTCGACCGATCAAAGTCAACCTTTCGTTACCGTTCTCAGCGCGACGGTGTACAACAGTATGACGGGTGTGCCCACGACTTCGGTTCAGTTGCGTGACGCCGGTCTATCGCGCCGATCGACAGTTACTCAGGGGGCGACGGATCGGACCACGTCACCGACACACAAAACACTTTCAAAACAAACAAATACATACCGGATGGACACAGACAAACACGTGTACAGACATTCGCCAAACAAACGACCGCCGCCGCCGTCGTCGCGCTTACTGTATACTGCACTGGACACGCGTGCATCTTGAATGACGACATCGGTGTGCGTGCGTCGTACGCAATCAGTCAGACACGGCTATCAAACATCAGAGTCGAATGGTACATCATCGTGCGTGTCGCCGTACACGTACAGTACAATACAACAACAATGCGTCTTAATGGCACGTTCATTTCAACGTCACTCACACACCTCCACGCTGCAGTTACGTCGCACCATTGTCAAACTCGGCGTACAGCAAAGGGAATAGTGGGCGGCAAAAAAAAAAAAAAAAACCAAACAAAAACATTTCACATTTCACCCTCGCCATGTATGATGTGCAAAAAAAAACAAACCCGCAAACGGCCGTCGTTACGGTGACACAAAAGTCGCCGATCGCACTGTCCCCCCTCGCAGACGGGTAACACACACACACACACCAACAACACCAATGGGTCAAAAACCACGCCAACGAGGCGTGCCACCATTCCACGCCACGGCGACCAACCTCGTGGCCGTACCCCGCGCAACACGCTTTGACGCGCGCCCCCCCCCCCCCCACCCACAATCAAAATGCACACATACATCACAGCCGTCCACACAAACAACAACAACAACAATTCCGCCCTTCCCGCAAAAGGCAAGTTGGTGGCCCTGAAAAGGGCCGTTTTGCCGCTCTCGCAACGGACGAGCCTTCTCCATCCTTCCTTCCTTCCTTCCATTCCAGAGCCACCTCCTTACTTGGAGCTCGTGTACTTGGTCACCGCCTTCGTGCCCTCGCTCACGGCGTGCTTGGCCAGCTCGCCAGGCAGCAACAGCCGCACAGCGGTCTGGATCTCGCGGGACGTGATGGTCGAGCGCTTGTTGTAGTGCGCCAGGCGAGAAGCCTCGGCCGCAATGCGCTCGAAAATGTCGTTCACGAAGCTGTTCATGATGCTCATCGCCTTCGACGAGATGCCCGTGTCAGGGTGCACCTGCTTCAGCACCTTGTAGATGTAGATGGCATAGCTCTCCTTCCTCTTGCGCTTCTTCTTCTTGTCGCCCTTCGAAATGTTCTTCTGCGCCTTGCCAGCCTTCTTGGCGGCCTTCCCGCTAGTCTTGGGCGGCATCTCGAACCAACGTACGGCAGCAGCAACACCAGTAGCAAGCGCTCCGCTCTAGTCAGCGTCTCCCCACACAGTGGCACCCGCCGCCAGCCGCCGCCGCACCTTTACCAGCTCGCCCTGTTGCGGCCGCCGACCAATGGGGCGCGCGCGCAACCGGCCGCCGCACCCGAGCCCATAAAGCACCCCCACCCCGGCTGCGCCGGCACGCGACACGACGCACGCACGCACTCCGAGCTGAGATGTCGAGGCGAGAGGACGTGTTTGACGATCGAGCGAAGGATGTGGCGGATCGCTGTCCGGCGGGGTCAGCTCAGGCGACTGAGTTGCTCCCGTCGGCGGCCCCATCCGGCCCCCCACTTATGACGAACCGGCGCCGACCACTTGACAATGACTTGGACGTTTCTCTTGTTGATGTTTCTCGCTCCCAGGAGCGCATGGAAGTGCGCATGCATAAGCTTGCACATGGGGGTGACTACCCCGGCCGTGAGGACGACGAAGCTGCCATTCTTGCGTACTGCAGGATATGGAAGGCTTCTGCACTGCCGGGCACGGGGCGACAGGCGACAGGTGAGCCGGTGGGGGCCTCGCCAGGCGCACAGGGTGCGTCTCTGGCGACGGCGGTCTCACAGGGTGCGCCACAGGGGCCGACCATGCGAGAGGTCGGTTCACATGTGGCTGCTCCTACGGCCCTGCAACATCAAGAACCCGTAGCCACGCCAGTTTCTGCCGCGCCCTGCGCGAAGGGCTCTACCGCGGTCCGGGCGGTTGCAAAACCAGCCCAAGAGGCCGCCATGATTACCGACGACGACGACTTGCCAGACGCAAATCTTGCGGAGGCCATTGCTGACGCTGACAGACGTGACGCTGACGATGCTCGTGCGCTCCGTAAGCGCCGGGCTGACGCGACGGACGACTCTGACGGCCGCTCCCAAGCCTCCGACACTGCTCGGCCGCGGAAGAAGGCCACTAAGGCCTCCCGCGCCGCCGCTGCCACTGCGGCCCAGGCGGTCGAGACGACGGTGTGCGCGAGGGAGCAGAGGTCCTCCTCTGGGCCTGCTGCTGCGCGCCACCCTGATGAGGACGGTTTTGTTACCCCTGCCAGGCGGCACACGGCAAGGGCGGCTGTCCTACAGCCTGCGCTGCCGCTGCCGACCGCCAACGCCTTTCAGGACGCGCCTGATGATGTCTCTGACGACGCCGGGGTGCCACGCCGGCCTGCTGCGTCGCGCCCCCCGCCGATTGTCGTCCAATGGGACGGCCCTTATCGGCTGTTCGAGCAGAAGATCGCCAGGGTGGCGCCAACTGCCAGCGTCAGGACTGCTGGCAATAATCTCTACCGGCTCCTCACGACTTCTGCTGAGGACTACCGTGCAGTCATGGAGGTCATCTGCAAAGATGGCCTCCATTGCTACACGCACCCATCGGAGCCACTCAAACTGCTGAAGGTGGTGTTCCGCCGCCTCCCCCTCCAGTTTGGGGCGGATTATCTACGAGAAGAACTGGAGGACATGGGCTTCGGCATCCGACACACGGGGCTCATGAACTCCCCACGCACCCACCGACCAATGCCGCTGTACCTGGTTGTCCTTGTTGACAACCTGGAAAATCGCAAGATTTTCCAGGTGCAGCGGGTTGGGCGGGTCGATGTCGCAGTGGAGCCACTGAGGGCCAAGGGCAGGAGGGCCCAGTGTTTCTCCTGCCAACGGCTCGACCATGTGTCGCGCTATTGTTCGATGCCGCCCCGCTGTGTCAAGTGCGGGGCCCAGCATCAGAGCAAGGAATGCCCACTCCCGCGAGAGGACAAACCGACGTGCTGCAACTGCAGTGGCGCGCACGTTGCGAGCTACCGGGGATGTCCGGCCTTCCAACGTGGCCGCCAGCAGCATCGCGGCCGGGCTACCCCTTCCCGCAAGGTGCAGCCTGGCACCAGCTTCGCTGATGCCGCCAAGGGGGGGGCGCCCGCCCCCTCTACTCAGCGGCCTGCTGCCTCTGATGGCGCTGCGCTGCAGCAGCCTGCCCCGTCAGATGTGGCTGCTCCCCCTGCACCCGCGCCTTCCGCACCGGCTGCTTCCCCCCGCCGGCGCCGCCGACGGCCGCGGCGCACCGCCCCTGCGGCGGAACGTCCGGCCACTGCTGCCCCGCGACAGCGGCCTGCCCCTCGGGCTGTGTCGCTGCAAACATCACCTCCTGCGGTCCCACCGCAGCCTGCTGTTCCTGCCTTGGAGGCCGCCCCAGAGGTCCCCACGGCCCCTGATGCAGCTGAGCTCCGCACGCTTTTGCGTTCGTTGAGCCAGCTGCTCGAGCAGCTGCCGGTGTTAGTCACTGCCGTCACGTCCGCCCTCCAGGCCGGCGTTGTTCCTGCGGACCGCCATGGAAAATGAGCATATACATGGGCTCACCGTGTGCGGCTTTAACGCACGCGGCTTAGTTCCCCAACAAGGGGAATTCCGTCAATTCCTCCGAGATGAGGCGATAGACATCTGCCTCGTCTGTGAGACGTTTCTTAAACCTGGCGTGGCCGTCGGTGTGGCGAACTATCGCTGCTACCGCACCGACAGGCCCACCCATGGTGGAGGCACTGCCATATATGTGAAAAACTCACTGAAGCACCATGCTGTCCTGCTGCCGCCTCTAGCTGCGGTGGAGGCCACTGGGGTGGCTGTCACCACCACAGCTGGTGTCATTACCTTCATCGCTGTCTACAGGCCACCGAGGGGCCATCTCCTGGAGGCCGACCTTGATGCCCTCCTAACGCTGCGTGGGAAACTTTTCATTGCGGGTGACTTAAATGCCAAGAGCCCGCAATGGAATTCTCGAGTCACCAACGTCAGCGGGCGACGCCTTCTCCGCGTCACCCAACGCCACGGCGCTCTAGTTCTGGGACCATTTGACCATACATTCTTTCCCAACAGAGGCCAGCCCGACGTGCTCGACGTCGCAGTCCTGAAAGGCGTCGGGCACTTTACGTCGGCTACCGTCCGCTGCGCCCTGTCCTCTGACCACCTTCCGGTGGTCTACGATATGGACGTTGTCGGCGCCTCCCTGCTGCCTGCTCGCCGCACCTTCCGCGGAATTGACGAAGCCAGATTCCAAGCCGAACTGCTCGGCCGCTTTGAAGATGCCCCAGATCCTGCCCTGGAGGGGGCCGATGCTGCGCTGGCCTTTTTTACGCGGCACACCCTTAGCGCTGCTGCCGCTGCATCTCCCCGACAGCCGCGGCGGCCCCGAGAGATGTCTCGGCAGCTTCCTCCGCACATACTGGAGGCTATAACGGCCAAAAACCGCCTCTTTCGCGAGTGGCAACTCACTAGGCAGCCTGAGACCAAGCGTCGCCTCAATCGGGCACGGCGCGAAATCCGGGCCGCCATCGACCAACACCGAAACCGTGACTGGGCTGGCCTTGTGGCCACCCTGAACACGACTGATGGGAGTGCCTGGCGGACCGCCAAGCGCTTCCTCCGCCGCCATCAGCCTGTTCCTCCGCTCCATGTCGGCGGCGAGGTTGTCTGCGCCCCGGACGCCAAGGCCAACGCACTCGCAGACGTGTTCGCCGACAACTTCCGACCGGTCGCGGATGTTTTCGACGCCGAACACGTCCAACTCGTGGAAAACCACCTACCAGTTTTCCTCGCCGCCAGGGCCGCTGATGATGTGATCACGCCCGTCACAGCTGAAGAGGTTGGACTCCAGCTCCGCCGCCTCAACCCGAAGAAGGCAGGTGGCTCTGATGGAGTCACAAACCACCTCCTGCGGCTATTGCCGCCGGCACTCTATCAGCCACTAGCGGACACTTTTAACTGTGTCCTCAGCTCCGGGATCTACCCTTCCGCGTGGAAACACGCGGAAGTGGTGGCTATCCCAAAGGCCGGCAAGGATCCGCGCCAGGTGGAGCATTACCGGCCGATCAGCCTGCTCCCGTCTCTCTCCAAGATTTTTGAGAGATTGTACGTGGAGCGGCTGTGGCGCCACGTCACCGCTGAAGGGCTCCTTCCAGCTGAGCAGTTCGGATTCCGGCGGGGCCACTCGACCACGCACCAGCTCCTACGCCTGGTGGAACAGGCGATGAGGGCTCTGGAGACGCGGGAGTACCTTGGGGCGGTACTCCTTGACGTCTCCAAGGCGTTCGACAGCGTGTGGCACGAGGGCCTCGTGTACAAGCTCCTTGTACATGGGGTCCCGACGTCGCACGCACTTCTACTGCGGTCCTACCTAGAGGGCCGCACCTTCCACGTCAGGGCCGCCGGCGGCACATCCACCGACCGGCCGATTCGTGCAGGGGTACCGCAGGGGTCGGTTCTCGGCCCCCTGCTGTACACCTTGTACACCGCCGACGCACCGCGGGTGGCACGCGTGGAGTTGGCTCTTTACGCCGACGACACTGCGCTGTTCACCCGCAGCATGAACGTGGTCGCGATGTGCCGCCGACTCCAACTTGCGTGCGACGTCCTGGGGGCGTGGTCCACCAAGTGGCGTCTCAAATTCAACGCCGCCAAGAGCCAGGCGGTCGTCTTCACTCGGAGACGACTGCCTCCTGCCCTGCCGCCTGTCTCGATCTCGGGAGGCCCCATCCCGTGGTCACCAACAGGCCAATACCTCGGTGTGCGGCTGGACCGGCATCTCACCTGGCTACCGCACATCCGCGACATCAGGGGGCGGGCGATTGGGCGTCTCCGGGCGCTCTACCCGCTGCTGAACCCCTCGTCCACTCTCCCCCCTCGGCACGGCCTGACCGTGTACTTGGCCCTCGTCCGGCCGGTACTCGAGTACGCCGCCATGGTGTGGGGGAATGCTGCTCCATCGCACGTTGCGATGCTCCAGCGTGTCCAAAATCGGGCGCTGCGACTCGCACTTCACAAGCCGCCTCGGTACCCCACGAGACTGCTTCATGAGGAAGCTGGCGTCCCGTTGCTACGGGATCGCATCAGGCAGTCCGCCAGGGTGTTCTATGCCTCTGCAGGACACTCTGGCAGTCATCTTATACGTGGACTGGGACACCAAGTCCACCGCAGGCCAACCACGCGCTGGCCTGATCTGCTGCGGGAGTAGCTTCTCCCGCAGCAGCTATGACGCATTTAAAGCAGCGTCCGCCCTCACGCGGGCGCTCACATAGGCCAAACCAACAGTGAGGCCACACAACAGCTCTAGAGGTCCAAACAGGAACAGCAGCTTCGCTGCTTAGCCTGTCCCTCCTCCTGGTAGATGAAACCAGTGAATTGCAGTGCAGTGCAGTGCAGTGCGCCGGCACGCACTCCGCTGCTCGACTCGCTGCCGCTCGCACCGGTCGTTTTCGTTTCCGTTTCGTGTGCACCGTCGCTAGCCCATCGCCATGTCCGGACGCGGAAAGGGAGGCAAAGTCAAGGGCAAGTCAAAGTCCCGCTCAAGCAGGGCCGGGCTCCAGTTCCCGGTCGGCAGAATCCACCGCCTCCTGCGCAAGGGAAACTACGCAGAGCGCGTCGGCGCCGGGGCGCCCGTCTACCTCGCCGCCGTCATGGAGTACCTCGCGGCTGAGGTGCTCGAGCTGGCCGGAAACGCGGCCCGCGACAACAAGAAGACGCGCATCATCCCGCGCCACCTGCAGCTTGCCATCCGCAACGACGAGGAGCTCAACAAGCTCCTGTCGGGCGTCACCATCGCACAGGGTGGTGTCCTGCCCAACATCCAGGCCGTCCTGCTGCCAAAGAAGACCGAGAAGAAGGCCTAAAGGAGGCCAGGCAATCGCAGCGCCGCGTGCTCCCCTGCACGCAACGCGCTTTGCCGGCTCGGCCCACAACAATCGGCCCTTTTCAGGGCCACCACACAAACCTACGTCCAAAGCAAAATTTCAGTCGTCCTCGCCGCACCTTGTTTTGTTTCAACTTTGCACTGTCACAGCACAGCCGCCGCCGGCGCACGTCCGCCATCTTGTCGTCCACACAGCCCGTGTGGCCCAACACACACACACACATTTTGCACGGTCGCAGTCGCCTTCCAAACCGACAACGGCAGCAATAATGACCATTGTTAAAGGGAGGCGTGTCGACACACCGCCCTCCACTCCCGCGCGCAACGGCCGTCGACACGAACGAAACAGCTGATCCGGCCGCCTATGCCCACACGCCTTGCCTCGGAAACCCCAACGCCGCCGCAAACAAACACACAGAGCCAAACCACGCAAGCAAATAATCACCGCCTCTCGCACAACAACACACAGCCCGCCATCTCCGTCGCGATCGATACAAAGACACACAAACGAAGCAGCTCCACACACAGCCAGCCACATGACACGTTTCCTTTCCTTCTCCCCTCCCAGTCACATCACGTCGCTCAAACGGAAAGAAAGAAAGAAACAAACAAACACACGCAGCAACAACACAGACTCTTTCGCACTTTTCAACTTCCGAACAGTGTGGTGGCCCTGAAAAGGGCCGTTTTCTAGTCTCTCCCACCCACAAGCACGGCCGCGGGAAGGCCAGCGCCCGCTGCGACGCAGCCTAACCGCCGAAACCGTACAGGGTGCGCCCCTGCCTCTTCAGGGCGTACACCACGTCCATGGCCGTCACAGTCTTGCGCTTGGCGTGCTCAGTGTACGTCACCGCGTCGCGGATCACGTTCTCCAGGAACACCTTCAGCACCCCGCGGGTCTCCTCGTAGATCAGACCAGAGATGCGCTTCACGCCGCCCCTGCGAGCCAGGCGGCGGATGGCGGGCTTCGTGATGCCCTGGATGTTGTCGCGCAACACCTTGCGGTGCCGCTTGGCGCCACCCTTGCCGAGCCCCTTTCCTCCCTTGCCGCGGCCTGTCATCCTTCCTTCCTCGGGCAAAGCAAAACGTGCACAAACAGCAGCTGCAGCGGCTGGCGAGTCGGCTACGGTCTGCGCCCAGCGCGCCCGCCGCCCCCCTATATAGACTCTGGCCCGCCCTCCCCCCACCACGCGCAACCGAGGGCATATAAGCGCAGCACGGAGGCGCGCGGGCCCGTTGTCAAGGCAGCACCGGACGCCGCGCCGCACCTAACCTCCACGCACGCCGCTCCGCTACCGCTACCGCTACCGCCATGGCCCGCACAAAGCAAACGGCCCGCAAGTCCACCGGCGGAAAGGCGCCGCGCAAACAGCTCGCCACCAAGGCGGCGAGGAAGAGCGCGCCCGCCACCGGAGGCGTCAAGAAGCCCCACCGCTACAGGCCGGGCACCGTCGCCCTGCGAGAAATCAGGCGCTACCAGAAGAGCACAGAGCTGCTCATCCGCAAGCTGCCATTCCAGCGCCTAGTGCGCGAGATCGCCCAGGACTTCAAGACCGACCTGCGCTTCCAGAGCTCCGCAGTCATGGCCCTGCAGGAGGCCAGCGAGGCCTACCTCGTCGGCCTCTTCGAAGACACCAACCTGTGCGCAATCCACGCCAAGCGCGTCACCATCATGCCCAAGGACATCCAGCTCGCGCGCCGCATCCGCGGCGAGCGCGCCTAAACCGCGCCGCGGCACCGCACCGCACAAACAAAAACGGCCCTTTTCAGGGCCACTAACATCTCTCCGTCGCGAGCAAACTTTGTCGGTCGCCTGCCTCTCGCCCCGCAACCCAAAAACAAAAACCACCACTTCCCGTCCGTCCGCCACACCCGCTCACTCTGCCTGCCTGCTAGCAGCGCGCAACAATCACACATCATCCCTCCCCCGGCGCTCCAAGCGCACAATACCCAACGGCCGACGTCACACCGCACGGCTGGCTGGCTGGCCGGCCGCCCGCCGCTTTCGTTTCGAAAACAAAAAAAAAACCCGCACTCCACTCCGACGGCCAACGGCCAGGCAGGCGCGCTCGCTCGCTCTACACGCCGCCGAAATCCCCGCCGACTCCTTCCACATCTCAACGTGCCCCCCGTTGCAAAACATAACACACACAAAGGAACAAAACAAAGACCAGACACGACTCGACAAGACAGACATCCGAGAAGAACGAACGCAGGCAAGCCATCCAACGTATTCAAACAAAACAACGTGACAGAAAACCAACCGTCGGCCGCCGCCACAAACACGGCGACAATCAACCACGACAACAACAACACCGCTTACCGCTACCGCCGCCCACACCCGCCACCGACCCCCGCAATCCAACCACCACGGCACGCAAACAGCATCCCCACGGGCATACAGACAGACACCCACACCAAACGCAACACGACAATCAAAACCTTCCCCGACGTGCTTTGATGGCCCTGAGAAGGGCCGTTTTGGGCCGCGCGTCTCTTGCGCGCCACTAGACGACGACGGGGGGTGGGGACGACGGAGTCAAGCGCCAAACCCTTCCTTTCCCATCTCTTTCTCCTCTACTCTACTCTACTTCTTCTTCTTGGGCGAAGCCTTCGCCTTAGACGGCGTCGTCGCCTTCTTCGGGCGCGGCGCCTTCGGCTTCTTCGTCGGAACCTTGGCGGCCTTCTTCGCCTTCGACGGCGACTTGGCCTTGGCCGGCTTGGCCGCAGCCGCCTTCTTCGCACCCGCGGGAGCGGCCGACGCCGCAGACGCCTTCTTGGCGGCGCCCGCCTTCCGACCGGTCGCCGCCTTCACGCCACCAGCCTTCTTTGCGCCGGCCGCACGGGCGCCCTTCTTCTCCTTGCTGGCCGGAGCGGCGCGCTTCTTCTTGGCACCGCCAGCACGAGCCTTGCCGCCCTCGGCCGCCCCCCCGCCGCCGGCGCCGGCAAGCTTGAACGAGCCGGACGCGCCCTTCCCCTTCGTCTGCACCAGCTCGCCCGCCACGACGGCCGACTTGAGGTACTTCTTGATAAACGGCGCCAGCTTCTCCGCGTCCAGCTTGTAGTGCGCGGCTATGTACTTCTTGATCGCCTGCAGCGACGACCCGCCGCGCTCCTTCAGACTCTTGATGGCGGCCGTCACCATCTCAGAGGTGCGCGGGTGCGCAGGCTTGGCGCGCGGCTTCTTCGCAGACGACGCAGACTTGGCCTTCTTCGTAGTGCCGGTGGCGGCGGGTGCCGCAGCAGTCTCGTTCGTAGCCGCCTGATCTGCCATTTCGACGACGCGCGTAACACACAGCGAGAGCGAGCGGGACGGCAGGCACGCAAGCACAGCACAGCAGCAGAGCAGAGAATCACAAGGCCCAGCCAGTGTCGCGGGCGGGCGCGGACGGCCGAGAGAGCGGCCGCCACTCTGCGCGCCGCCGCGCCGCGCCTCCCGCGCTTGCTACCGCCCAACGTCCGACAGCCTGTGCGGAGCAGCCCCAAACCTGCGCCACAACCGCCCGCGCCTTTCAAACCACCGAGGATGGGGCTACACACAGCCACACCACAGTCGCCAACCAGTCGCCACGGCAGCGCCGCAAACCACGGCCAAACTGCAGCTACCGCGCGCTACAGCCTGGGTCGGCCCGCCGAGAATCGCCGCCCCCGCCCAAATGCCGCCCCCACAGCCCCAGCCGACGACCCGCCACAATGGCCAAACCTTCGGCAAAACTCCCACACCGTCGCCGCGGCAGCCCGGCCAGCGCGGCCGGCGCCACAGCCACACAAGCCGAGGCGTGCGGCGATGACGGCCGTGCAAACGCGCCTCCGCCGCCCCATCGCCTTCCGTCGCCCTCCCGCCGTTTCCCGATCGGCCCGCAGCCGTCGGGCCACATCGCGCGCCGTCCTCCTCCTCTCGCCCGCCAACATTCACAGCCGTTTCTCAACAATTGCCCGCCGCAAACGGACGCCGCCTGCGCAACAGGCGCCGCCGCCCCTCGCCGCTTCCGACCCACAACCCCTCGACCGAGGCAAACCGCAATCCGAATCTACAGACCAACCCAATCTGCCGTCAAGCACACACGACAGCCGACCTTACACGTTACGCGTTACACATTACGTTTACACGTCTACGTTAGGTTAGGTTAGGTGGACGTGGGTTAGGTTAAGGGGACTTGGGTTAGGTTAAGCGTCAAACTTAGGTTAAGCATTCAAACACGTCAGGCGTCAGAGGTTAGGTTAGGTTAGGTTAGGTTACACGTTAGGTTAGGTTAAGGGGTCAGTGCTAGGTTAAGAAGCGTCAAACGTAGGTTAAAAAAGCGTTCAAACGTGAGGCGTGAGCCGGACAGCTTACCTTACGTAGACGTTAGGGGCTCACAGGCTGAGCTCACCTCGCCACACCACAGGTTAGGTTCGGTTCGGTTCGGTTCGCTCGGCTCAGCGTAAAGCGCCGAGGTCAGGGTTACGTTCGTTCACCTTCGGGCGCCACACTTTCGGTTGAAAGGTCGCGACGGGACGACGTCGGCAGGCACGCCGCAAACGAACAAAAACGTACAGACGACGTCGGAAACCGCCGACAGACGGGGGAGCAGCACGACCACGACCAGACACCGAGCGCGAACCAGACACACGCGAACCACCCCCACCGGCCAAAGGGCACCACACAACAACCCAGAGCACCACGTGTCGACACCAGAGCAACCCGCCGCTCACGCGACATGGCTGGCACCGAAGGGCAACCGCCCGCAACTGCGCTTTCCGCGCCGGCCCGGATGCACGTCGTGCTACAACAACACCACTACCGTACACAGCCGCTGTTCACAACATCACTATCAATGGCGCGCCCGCGGCTCGCCGCCGTCGCAGTCGCAGCCCCAACGCCAGCACTTTTGCACCACCATTCACACGCACCGCAACACAGCTCGCCGACACAGCCGAACAAAACAAACACCACACAACAACAACAGCAACAACGCCGCCGCCTCTACTTGTGCCGGCGACCCACCCCGCCGATGGCGCACCTTTCGCCAGCCGGCAATCGACACACACGCACCCACCCACCGGGGCCCAGTGCAAAAAAAAAAACACACAAAAACAAAAAAACAAAACAACACAAACGACACGGGAAGCGCACACCGCCACTTCGCGCGCACGCCACCAACCAGTCGTCGTCTCAAAATAACAAACACAAACAAAATAAACTAACAACTAGGGCAACACAAAACAAAAACGCCTCGCACGAACCGCCCACAAAAAGGACAAGCACACGCACAGCCTCTGCTGACGACCACGACGCAGCGGCACGCTGCTCCTGTCCCGCGCCCCGCGCCCCACTCGATTCACAACTCACGCGACACCGTCAACGACGGGCTCGCTTCCCGCAACCTACCACCTTTCCGCCACGACGCACAGCCCCAGCCCCACCCGACGACTGCACTTTCACCACCGCCTCCCCCTTCCCCCCCAAAACACACACACACACACACACACACAGCCAGCCAAAAACGCACTCGCGACCCACACATGCACGTGCATCGGCACACGCCAACCAGTCAACGTCGACAACCACACGCCACGCAAGGCTCGAAACGAAAACGAAACCGGCGTCCTTCCACGTTGCCATCAAGCTACGCGACACAAGACACAAGGAACCAACACAACAGCCGGCCCCACTAATTCCCACTCTCACGCCGCAAAAAGCACACCGAAACCGCCAAACACGCACGCACATTCCCCTTCGCACTGACACCACCGACCGGCTCGCTACCACACACCTCTCGGCAGCCGTTTCACGCCAATTCGCCACACAGTCGACAAGCGCCCGCCCTGTACGGCACACGCAACGACGCAGCGCAGCAAAGGGCGCCCGCAACACATACCTCTCCGCCGCCCGACGCGCCAACCGCCACACCACACCGCCAGCCACTCGCAAATTGTGCACTGCCACCAGCCACACGTCCAACACGCCGCGCCGCCTCCGGCCACCCGCCAGGGGGCGCTCACGTCCGCGACAACAGCGCGGCCCGCCGGGCCGGGCCGAACCGAACCGAGCCGCCGCTGCTCTGCACTCGGCACGGCCACACCCTGCTGCAGACCGGGCTCGTCCCTCTGTACGCGTCTGCCTGCGCATCAACACAACACGACCTTTTTTTTTTTCTCTCTCTCTCTACCGCCATCCCTTCTTCTCGCGTTTTACTCGTTGTTGCAGCAGCGGCGCACACCTACACATCCACAGCCCCAGCCGAGCCGGCCTCACCTCAGGGCCCGCCGCCAGCGTCTCCTCCTCGGGCACAGGTGCGGTGCTGTGGCCGCCCATCCAACCGCATTGCTGGCCGTCCAGCCACCAGGCGTTCCCACTGCCGCGAGCCACGCCGCGCACCGACCCTGCTGCAGAAAACGAAGCATAGCCAGAGACCGACCGATACACAAAGCAAGCCGTCGCCTCGCCTCTTGTCCTTCCTGCCTTCCTTCCGCCCCCGCCCTTCTCACACCACCGCCTCTCCACTTTCGCCCCCCCCTCCTCTTTTTTTTTTTTTTTTTGTTTTCTTCTTTCTTTCTTTGGCCCTCTCTCCTTCCCGCCATGGCGGTTACGGCACCGCCTGCAGCGGCAGATTTTTTGCGCCCACACGCCTACTCCTACCACCATTAACCTTGCCCTGCCCTGCCCTGCCCTGCCCTGCCCTGCCCTGCCCTGCCCTGCCCATCAACGTCGCAGTCGAACCGACGCTTGCCAACACACTGCCCACGTTCCTTTCTCTTTTCGGCCTACGCCCATTACGCGCCGCCGCCACAGCACCTTCCCTTCCCACAACACACCGACGTCATCACACGCACCCAAAACAGGGGCCACGACCGTGTTCCTCGCCCACTCCCATCCCGCACGGTACGCACATTCCCAACTACTACCGCGCACCCTCCCTTTCCAATCTGTGTGTCTCTGTGTCTGTGTCCTGTCCGCGCGTGACGCCTCTCAACATCCGCCGTCCCCCGTCCCGTTTTCGCCCCCATGCCGTCGTCGCGCCGCCTCCGCCCCTGTCCGCCCCGCACCACACCATACACCGCTGCTTGTCCCGGCCGTTGCCACCAAAGGCGCCGACCGCAAACGCGCCACGCCGCAGCCCCCGTGCGTCTCGCGCTCGCTTGCATCTCCGTGCCGACGCTGCCTCTCTTCCCGCTCGCACTCGACCTCGACAACACAGTCTTTGGCTCCGCCACTGCGTGTTCCGGTGGTACGCACGCTGCAACACGTATGTATTCATTACCAGAGCGATGGCGAGGCATGACAGCATCTCTGTCTGACCAGAGAGTTCTTTATCGCTGCTAGTCGGCGCTTGGACCGCGCCAGACGACAGTAGTGGCACGCACCGGGTCGCCAGGAACAGTTGTTATATATATATATTGTAGCGCGAGTCGGGAGAGGTAGTAGTCGGTCGACAGTAGTAGCGGGTGGACGGTTGTACTGAGCGGGCGTCGGCGGCGTGCTCTGCTCGTCTCGCGACTCTGGTCACGGTTCGGGACGATGTATAGTCTATTGTGTTATAATCAAAAGGTGGTGTGACGCTGCATTGCGCAAATCTGATAACGTATGTTCATTGTACTTATTTTGTTCAACAACAAAAGCCCCACTATTACTTTTTTTCTAAAGTAACTTTTGTCTCTTAACGAAAAACATTCACTTTTTAAAGACTACTTCCTATGGCATTTCCCTCCAAGGAGTGCAATTAATTACCAGCCAGCACTCATTCATTGCACACAGCTGTGTAAGGGGTATCTACAATTGAGGAGCGGATATAAATGCAATTTTTTGTTTTTTTTTTTTTTTTTTTGTGTGTGTGTTGTAACCTCCCAGCAACATTTAAAATAATGGACAATGTTATTTACGGATGCTAATGGACATTGCGCTAATTGTAACCTCGCCCACAATGAGAGGTATTGAAAATGGCAACAAAAATGTGAAATTCGCAATCTGACTCAAATATAAAGTCTTCACACAACATTTAAAAACGTCCGTTCAGTGACAAGAAACTTCAATTAAACCGAAATATCGGTCTTTGGCCCTGTGCAAAACAATCAGAATTAATGTCTTACCTCCGAATAAATGGATGTCACATTTCTGCTCTGGTTGTTGCGCAGCGCTTGGAGGAACTGCATTGCAAATAATAATATTCTCTTTTTTTGTGATTTTTGTGACATTTTTCTTCAAAGAAGTGGAATGAAATGTGAAGTGCAACGAACTCTTTAGTTCAATAAACAATTAAATGTTTGAAAAATGCTTTTGAAATAAAAATTATTACTGGGGAACTTGTTGGAGAATAATTACAATAAATACAATTTTTCATTATCTAATGATTATATTAATTAACAGTATACCTTATTCACCATCTTGACCAGTGTTGCCGACCGCCTACATCACACAACCGCACTCGGCTGCTACTACTGACCGACCGCTCTGCATGACGACTATTAGCGTACTGCACGCGACGACTACTGACAGAGTACAGCCCTCAACTACACAGAGCTACGGACTCGCAACGACTACTGACTGACTGACTGACTGAGAACCGCTCGCAACACTCGCGCAGTCCAGCGCAAACTCTCTGGTCACAGATGCTACAATGTCTCGCCATCGCTACTATGTTACATACGTGTTTCAGTGTCTTTTTCATTGGGGTAACGATCTTTGGCTCTTTTTATTCTGAATACAGGGCCAAAGGTCAACGCTGCTGCCCTTATACAATTTATCAGGTTTCATTATGTCTGTTGCAATGTTACATACGGTTCACTCTTTCATTAATATTATCGTTGGGTTTGTTTTGTAGGGACGTTAACATTCTGGCACATTTTTATTATCATCGGACTCTCTGCTATTTGTGCAGGGAGGTTATACCTGGGTCCATTTCCATTTCCATTTACATTTTAATATTGATAGACTTTTTGTTTTTCCTTCTTTTTTTTTTTTTTGTTGTTTTTTTTTTGTTTTGTTTTTCCCGCTCTCACCACCACCGCCGCATCACGCCTTCCGTTTTCTTGGTTTCTTTTCTGTTCTTCAACTGCTTCAACATCACCGCGCCCCATTTCCACACCACAGCCATCAGCCTCCAAGACGGGCGGGCGCAGTGTGCCATTTCCGGCGCACAAGCACACCCGTACGGTACTCTCCTCGCCCCCACGCCACCAACAACACAGCGACCACGCGGCTTTCAGGCATGGCACGGCACGGCACCGGCGAAATGCGCCGCCCCCGCCCCTCCGCGCATCCGTCCGTCTCGCCACGTTCACTGACAGCCGCGTCTGCGGCTACACCACGACAACCACAACACAACACCGCTCCCCTCCCTGGCAACTCACATTGTTTTTCTCCTCCTCTTTTGCACAAACCACAACGCCGAGCACAGGCGCAAGCCACCCACACCGCGCCCCTCCCCGTCCCGTCTTTGGCCGCCGCTCCTCGTTTCCTCGTTTGCCCCCTCCCATCTCCCGAAATGCCATGCCAGCAGCGTTACGCATGCCCCTCCCCTGTCCACACAACACTACCGCCTAACGAACAGCCTTCCGGGCCACATGCAGGGCACGCCCACCTCCAAACACTGCCAATTCACGGACGCACGCACGCACGCACGCACGCACGCACGCACACACACACACACACACACACACACACACTCACTTTCTCGACACCTTTCTGTACGGAGGGTGCGTCATCTCGACCGTGACAGAGTGACGGCAACTATCGACGATCCATTTCCCCCCACTGGTAAAACATGTCCACTAACACCTACATACATCATTCAAGTACACAGACAATAGCATACACACAATGGGAGGGCACACGAACATGGACGGCACGGCACTGTCATACACTCTTCCTCAGAACCATATCAACAAACGTTACGTACATCCGGGAAAGCGAAAGCGAACGCGAAAGCGAAAGCAAAAGCAAAGGCAAAGCCCAATGCAGCCGTCAAAGGTAACGTTCACCACGGCAGACACTTGCAGCCGCGCCGCCGTTAAACGCATTTCAGTGCGGCTCCAATACGCCTCCGACACGGGAACGTTCCGTTGCTCTACGAATGCGTTTCTCCCCTTTTTCCCTTCCCCCCCTCCTTGCACTCTTGCCTCATTCCTCACGTTCTGCCCGGACATTCGACCGATCAAAGTCAACCTTTCGTTACCGTTCTCAGCGCGACGGTGTACAACAGTATGACGGGTGTGCCCACGACTTCGGTTCAGTTGCGTGACGCCGGTCTATCGCGCCGATCGACAGTTACTCAGGGGGCGACGGATCGGACCACGTCACCGACACACAAAACACTTTCAAAACAAACAAATACATACCGGATGGACACAGACAAACACGTGTACAGACATTCGCCAAACAAACGACCGCCGCCGCCGTCGTCGCGCTTACTGTATACTGCACTGGACACGCGTGCATCTTGAATGACGACATCGGTGTGCGTGCGTCGTACGCAATCAGTCAGACACGGCTATCAAACATCAGAGTCGAATGGTACATCATCGTGCGTGTCGCCGTACACGTACAGTACAATACAACAACAATGCGTCTTAATGGCACGTTCATTTCAACGTCACTCACACACCTCCACGCTGCAGTTACGTCGCACCATTGTCAAACTCGGCGTACAGCAAAGGGAATAGTGGGCGGCAAAAAAAAAAAAAAAAACCAAACAAAAACATTTCACATTTCACCCTCGCCATGTATGATGTGCAAAAAAAAACAAACCCGCAAACGGCCGTCGTTACGGTGACACAAAAGTCGCCGATCGCACTGTCCCCCCTCGCAGACGGGTAACACACACACACACACCAACAACACCAATGGGTCAAAAACCACGCCAACGAGGCGTGCCACCATTCCACGCCACGGCGACCAACCTCGTGGCCGTACCCCGCGCAACACGCTTTGACGCGCGCCCCCCCCCCCCCCACCCACAATCAAAATGCACACATACATCACAGCCGTCCACACAAACAACAACAACAACAATTCCGCCCTTCCCGCAAAAGGCAAGTTGGTGGCCCTGAAAAGGGCCGTTTTGCCGCTCTCGCAACGGACGAGCCTTCTCCATCCTTCCTTCCTTCCTTCCATTCCAGAGCCACCTCCTTACTTGGAGCTCGTGTACTTGGTCACCGCCTTCGTGCCCTCGCTCACGGCGTGCTTGGCCAGCTCGCCAGGCAGCAACAGCCGCACAGCGGTCTGGATCTCGCGGGACGTGATGGTCGAGCGCTTGTTGTAGTGCGCCAGGCGAGAAGCCTCGGCCGCAATGCGCTCGAAAATGTCGTTCACGAAGCTGTTCATGATGCTCATCGCCTTCGACGAGATGCCCGTGTCAGGGTGCACCTGCTTCAGCACCTTGTAGATGTAGATGGCATAGCTCTCCTTCCTCTTGCGCTTCTTCTTCTTGTCGCCCTTCGAAATGTTCTTCTGCGCCTTGCCAGCCTTCTTGGCGGCCTTCCCGCTAGTCTTGGGCGGCATCTCGAACCAACGTACGGCAGCAGCAACACCAGTAGCAAGCGCTCCGCTCTAGTCAGCGTCTCCCCACACAGTGGCACCCGCCGCCAGCCGCCGCCGCACCTTTACCAGCTCGCCCTGTTGCGGCCGCCGACCAATGGGGCGCGCGCGCAACCGGCCGCCGCACCCGAGCCCATAAAGCACCCCCACCCCGGCTGCGCCGGCACGCACTCCGCTGCTCGACTCGCTGCCGCTCGCACCGGTCGTTTTCGTTTCCGTTTCGTGTGCACCGTCGCTAGCCCATCGCCATGTCCGGACGCGGAAAGGGAGGCAAAGTCAAGGGCAAGTCAAAGTCCCGCTCAAGCAGGGCCGGGCTCCAGTTCCCGGTCGGCAGAATCCACCGCCTCCTGCGCAAGGGAAACTACGCAGAGCGCGTCGGCGCCGGGGCGCCCGTCTACCTCGCCGCCGTCATGGAGTACCTCGCGGCTGAGGTGCTCGAGCTGGCCGGAAACGCGGCCCGCGACAACAAGAAGACGCGCATCATCCCGCGCCACCTGCAGCTTGCCATCCGCAACGACGAGGAGCTCAACAAGCTCCTGTCGGGCGTCACCATCGCACAGGGTGGTGTCCTGCCCAACATCCAGGCCGTCCTGCTGCCAAAGAAGACCGAGAAGAAGGCCTAAAGGAGGCCAGGCAATCGCAGCGCCGCGTGCTCCCCTGCACGCAACGCGCTTTGCCGGCTCGGCCCACAACAATCGGCCCTTTTCAGGGCCACCACACAAACCTACGTCCAAAGCAAAATTTCAGTCGTCCTCGCCGCACCTTGTTTTGTTTCAACTTTGCACTGTCACAGCACAGCCGCCGCCGGCGCACGTCCGCCATCTTGTCGTCCACACAGCCCGTGTGGCCCAACACACACACACACATTTTTGCACGGTCGCAGTCGCCTTCCAAACCGACAACGGCAGCAATAATGACCATTGTTAAAGGGAGGCGTGTCGACACACCGCCCTCCACTCCCGCGCGCAACGGCCGTCGACACGAACGAAACAGCTGATCCGGCCGCCTATGCCCACACGTCCTTGCCTCGGAAACCCCAACGCCGCCGGCAAACAAACACACAGAGCCAAACCACGCAAGCAAATAATCACCGCCTCTCGCACAACAACACACAGCCCGCCATCTCCGTCGCGATCGATACAAAGACACACAAACGAAGCAGCTCCACACACAGCCAGCCACATGACACGTTTCCTTTCCTTCTCCCCTCCCAGTCACATCACGTCGCTCAAACGGAAAGAAAGAAAGAAACAAACAAACACACGCAGCAACAACACAGACTCTTTCGCACTTTTCACTTCCGAACAGTGTGGTGGCCCTGAAAAGGGCCGTTTTCTAGTCTCTCCCACCCACAAGCACGGCCGCGGGAAGGCCAGCGCCCGCTGCGACGCAGCCTAACCGCCGAAACCGTACAGGGTGCGCCCCTGCCTCTTCAGGGGCGTACACCACGTCCATGGCCGTCACAGTCTTGCGCTTGGCGTGCTCAGTGTACGTCACCGCGTCGCGGATCACGTTCTCCAGGAACACCTTCAGCACCCCGCGGGTCTCCTCGTAGATCAGACCAGAGATGCGCTTCACGCCGCCCCCTGCGAGCCAGGCGGCGGATGGCGGGCTTCGTGATGCCCTGGATGTTGTCGCGCAACACCTTGCGGTGCCGCTTGGCGCCACCCTTGCCGAGCCCCTTTCCTCCCTTGCCGCGGCCTGTCATCCTTCCTCGGGCAAAGCAAAACGTGCACAAACAGCAGCTGCAGCGGCTGGCGAGTCGGCTACGGTCTGCGCCCAGCGCGCCGCCGCCGCCCCCCCTATATAGACTCTGGCCCGCCCTCCCCCCCACCACGCGCAACCGAGGGCATATAAGCGCAGCACGGAGGCGCGCGGGCCCGTTGTCAAGGCAGCACCGGACGCCGCGCCGCACCTAACCTCCACGCACGCCGCTCCGCTACCGCTACCGCTACCGCCATGGCCCGCACAAAGCAAACGGCCCGCAAGTCCACCGCGGAAAGGGCGCCGCGCAAAACAGCTCGCCACCAA
This sequence comes from Schistocerca serialis cubense, assembly GCF_023864345.2. NCBI lineage: Eukaryota > Metazoa > Arthropoda > Insecta > Orthoptera > Acrididae > Schistocerca > Schistocerca serialis. The sequence continues at coordinate 3,093 of NW_026048419.1, read as the reverse complement.
GGCGGCGAGGAAGAGCGCGCCCGCCACCGGGAGGCGTCAAGAAGCCCCACCGCTACAGGCCGGGCACCGTCGCCCTGCGAGAAATCAGGCGCTACCAGAAGAGCACAGAGCTGCTCATCCGCAAGCTGCCATTCCAGCGCCTAGTGCGCGAGATCGCCCAGGACTTCAAGACCGACCTGCGCTTCCAGAGCTCCGCAGTCATGGCCCTGCAGGAGGCCAGCGAGGCCTACCTCGTCGGCCTCTTCGAAGACACCAACCTGTGCGCAATCCACGCCAAGCGCGTCACCATCATGCCCAAGGACATCCAGCTCGCGCGCCGCATCCGCGGCGAGTCGCGCCTAAACCGCGCGCGGCACCGCACCGCACAAACAAAAACGGCCCTTTTCAGGGCCACTAACATCTCTCCGTCGCGAGCAAACTTTGTCGGTCGCCTGCCTCTCGCCCCGCAACCCAAAAACAAAAACCACCACTTCCCGTCCGTCCGCCACACCCGCTCACTCTGCCTGCCTGCTAGCAGCGCGCAACAATCACACATCATCCCTCCCCCGGCGCTCAAGCGCACAATACCAACGGCCGACGTCACACCGCACGGCTGGCTGGCTGGCCGGCCGCCCGCCGCTTTCGTTTCGAAAACAAAAAAAAAACCCGCACTCCACTCCGACGGCCAACGGCCAGGCAGGCGCGCTCGCTCGCTCTACACGCCGCCGAAATCCCCGCCGACTCCTTCCACATCTCAACGTGCCCCCCCGTTGCAAAACATAACACACACAAAGGAACAAAACAAAGACCAGACACGACTCGACAAGACAGACATCCGAGAAGAACGAACGCAGGCAAGCCATCCAACGTATTCAAACAAAACAACGTGACAGAAAACCAACCGTCGGCCGCCGCCACAAACACGGCGACAATCAACCACGACAACAACAACACCGCTTACCGCTACCGCCGCCCACACCCGCCACCGACCCCCGCAATCCAACCACCACGGCACGCAAAACAGCATCCCCACGGGCATACAGACAGACACCCACACCAAACGCAACACGACAATCAAAACCTTCCCCGACGTGCTTTGATGGCCCTGAGAAGGGCCGTTTTGGGCCGCGCGTCTCTTGCGCGCCACTAGACGACGACGGGGGGTGGGGACGACGGAGTCCAAGCGCCAAACCCTTCCTTTCCCATCTCTTTCTCCTCTACTCTACTCTACTTCTTCTTCTTGGGCGAAGCCTTCGCCTTAGACGGCGTCGTCGCCTTCTTCGGGCGCCGGCGCCCTTCGGCTTCTTCGTCGGAACCTTGGCGGCCTTCTTCGCCTTCGACGGCGACTTGGCCTTGGCCGGCTTGGCCGCAGCCGCCTTCTTCGCACCCGCGGGAGCGGCCGACGCCGCAGACGCCTTCTTGGCGGCGCCCGCCTTCCGACCGGTCGCCGCCTTCACGCCACCAGCCTTCTTTGCGCCGGCCGCACGGGCGCCCTTCTTCTCCTTGCTGGCCGGAGCGGCGCGCTTCTTCTTGGCACCGCCAGCACGAGCCTTGCCGCCCTCGGCCGCCCCCCCGCCGCCGGCGCCGGCAAGCTTGAACGAGCCGGACGCGCCCTTCCCCTTCGTCTGCACCAGCTCGCCCGCCACGACGGCCGACTTGAGGTACTTCTTGATAAACGGCGCCAGCTTCTCCGCGTCCAGCTTGTAGTGCGCGGCTATGTACTTCTTGATCGCCTGCAGCGACGACCCGCCGCGCTCCTTCAGACTCTTGATGGCGGCCGTCACCATCTCAGAGGTGCGCGGGTGCGCAGGCTTGGCGCGCGGCTTCTTCGCAGACGACGCAGACTTGGCCTTCTTCGTAGTGCCGGTGGCGGCGGGTGCCGCAGCAGTCTCGTTCGTAGCCGCCTGATCTGCCATTTCGACGACGCGCGTAACACACAGCGAGAGCGAGCGGGACGGCAGGCACGCAAGCACAGCACAGCAGCAGAGCAGAGAATCACAAGGCCCAGCCAGTGTCGCGGGCGGGCGCGGACGGCCGAGAGAGCGGCCGCCACTCTGCGCGCCGCCGCGCCGCGCCTCCCGCGCTTGCTACCGCCCAACGTCCGACAGCCTGTGCGGAGCAGCCCCAAACCTGCGCCACAACCGCCCGCGCCTTTCAAACCACCGAGGATGGGGCTACACACAGCCACACCACAGTCGCCAACCAGTCGCCACGGCAGCGCCGCAAACCACGGCCAAACTGCAGCTACCGCGCGCTACAGCCTGGGTCGGCCCGCGAGAATCGCCGCCCCCGCCCAAATGCCGCCCCCACAGCCCCCAGCCGACGACCCGCCACAATGGCCAAACCTTCGGCAAAACTCCACACCGTCGCCGCGGCAGCCCGGCCAGCGCGGCCGGCGCCACAGCCACACAAGCCGAGGCGTGCGGCGATGACGCCGTGCAAACGCGCCTCCGCCGCCCCATCGCCTTCCGTCGCCCTCCCGCCGTTTCCCGATCGGCCCGCAGCCGTCGGGCCACATCGCGCGCCCGTCCTCCTCCTCTCGCCCGCCAACATTCACAGCCGTTTCTCAACAATTGCCCGCCGCAAACGGACGCCGCCTGCGCAACAGGCGCCGCCGCCCCTCGCCGCTTCCGACCCACAACCCTCGACCGAGGCAAACCGCAATCCGAATCTACAGACCAACCCAATCTGCCGTCAAGCACACACGACAGCCGACCTTACACGTTACGCGTTACACATTACGTTTACACGTCTACGTTAGGTTAGGTTAGGTGGACGTGGGTTAGGTTAAGGGGACTTGGGTTAGGTTAAGCGTCAAACTTAGGTTAAGCATTCAAACACGTCAGCGTCAGAGGTTAGGTTAGGTTAGGTTAGGTTACACGTTAGGTTAGGTTAAGGGTCAGTGCTAGGTTAAGAAGCGTCAAACGTAGGTTAAAAAAGCGTTCAAACGTGAGGCGTGAGCCGGACAGCTTACCTTACGTAGACGTTAGGGGCTCACAGGCTGAGCTCACCTCGCCACACCACAGGTTAGGTTTCGGTTCGGTTCGCTCGGCTCAGCGTAAAGCGCCGAGGTCAGGGTTACGTTCGTTCACCTTCGGGCGCCACACTTTCGGT
>NW_026048418.1:0-5187 GCF_023864345.2 Schistocerca serialis cubense | reverse complement strand
TGCACTTCGTGCTACAGTGGGGGTCACGGGTGTCGGGGGTTGCCTTGGCAAGCTATTAGTTAATTTATCGGAGGTCAAAATGTTATCATATATGATAAGATATTAAATAGTATATAAGAAGGTTGTAAATAAGTTTAATTCTAGTGATGCCTCGGTATAAGCAGTGGACTACTAAGGGAGGTCAAACAAATAAGATTTCGTGGTCTGCTATTCGCGTTATTAATCGACGAGTTGCTGAAAAAAAGAAGAATGCTATTAAAGAATCTTTGAATTCAGATCGTCGTAATATTACTGAAGAATTAACTGATCCTGAATTAGCAGCAGTTGGTGAAGTTTTGGAAAGTATTGCTGCTTTAAATCAAGAAGTGGATGCTTTAGAGCAATCACGTAAGCGTACTGCAGCTGAAGATCAGCCTGGACCTTCTGGATATAATTTACGATCTAAACGATCTAATACTCAACGTACGCAAGATATGGATGTTGAAGTAATTCATGGAGCTGCTGAAGATGGAGCTGGTATGCAGACTGGTGCTCTTCGTTCTGGTGCTAATAGTGGTGGTGCTGGTGGTGGTGGTGGCAAAGGTGAATCAGGAAATTTCTTTTTGTGGAAGAGTGTTAATCAAATAAAAAGTGGAGACATTCATTTTACTAATAGTCATTTGTTTTTTACTTGGGGATATGGTTATAAGTGGTTTGATGTTTCTGCTCCTAATACTACTTCAGCAGGAGCTCGTAGATTAGTTACATCAGGAGCTCAATGGATGTCTAATCATTTGGCTCAATTTATTTCTCCAGGTCAATTTCAATCATTACCTCCTTTTGCTTATGTTAAGCATATTGAAATTGTATTAACTGTTGTTGGATTAGAAGCTTCATTTAGTACATTAAGTACTATTTCTGGGTCAGCTAGTATTACTCATGTTCCTTTTATTATATATAATAAAGGAGGAAATTTAGCTTTACCACATGAGACTGTAACTGTAAATTCTACAACTGATAAGCCTATGGAAATTAGTGGCGTAGATAAACGTAGTACAGGTTTGGGTAGTATTATGTGGGGAGAGACTGATAATACTTCATATAGTTCATCTTTGTCTGTTCCTCGTAATTGGCCAAATTATGATTCTTGGATAATTCCTAATAGTACTGCTGTGGCTACGTCGAAGAATATTTATGGTTCTGTTGCTTATGGACATCCAATGTTGACTAATATATATCATCAAGGCATTGCTAGTCGAGCTGTGGATTCAAGTGAAATGTTTCATTGGCAGTATAAGCCTAAGTTGGGTATTATTAAGAATGTTAATCATATTCATGGCTTTGCTTTAGCTGATGATGAGTATGCTACTGGTACAAATGTTTTAAATCCAAATTTGCAACAGCAAGTAGGTGGAGATACTGCTCCTGTAAAGCCTTTTGTGCAACAAGTGGAACCTATATCATTTAAAAAGAGACTTGAAGAATTTACTTATGATCAAGCTATTGAGAAAGGATTTTTGATGGGTAAATTGAATGATCATCATAATTGTCCACTTATGCCATCTTTTACTCTTGGAATTAATCCTGTGCCAAATAATGCTCCTAATGATACTAATAGTTACGTGAATTGTAAATTGATTGTAAATATGACAACTAATATTGTAATTGGTACTAATTATGAAACGTATACAAATCAAGTACGTAGTTTAAGTCATTCTGATGAGATATATGTTGTGTAGTACTGTATCTGGTATGAGAGATGATTTCTTTTTAACTGGAATTTCATTTGATTCAAATGCTTTGAATATGTCTAAGATAACTGCTGCTTTGTATAAAGAAAATACTAGTAAGAAATATGTTGTTGTTACTGAACCAGAGTCTGAGCCTGGTGAAATATTACGTGAAGATGCTAAAGAGCAGGAGAAAAAACGTAAAAAGGAAAGAAAACGTGATCGTTCTAGATCTCGTTCTCCTTATAGGAATTTGGAATTGGTTGGTAAAAATAGATAAATAAATTGTACATTTTTTATTGTAACAAATTATATTCTTGAAATAAATGATACAATGCTAAAGGATGGAGTTGTTTATTTAATACAGTATTCCATTTTTTCCATCTATATCTTTCCATCCTTACATCCCAAACATCACCTTTGAACATTTCAGTATTTGCACAAATAATAACAGGAGTTTTATATATAGTAAAATCTTCTTTATGTTTTACTTGAATATTGGTTGGATCACCACTGAAAATAGTTTTTAATTGTTCAATAGATCCAACATCAAAATTAGGATCATCCATAATAATTAGACGTTTATTAGCACATTCTTGAAGTCCAAATTGAGACAATTTATTATTTTTATTGCACCATCCAGCATTAATAAGTGCACTTGCAATCATTCTTACAAAAGTTGATTTGAATGAATTTGGATCTCCAACTATTTCAATAGTATTCTTTTTTCCATTGCTTCTATTTAATACATGAAATAAAATACATATAAATTCATGTACAGAGTCCCAATTACTACCAAATTGATATTCAAGTAAGTCTTTTATAATAATTAAAGTTTGAGAAATTGAATAATAATAATCATTGAAAGGAATATGAAAAGCTTCAAAATATACATTAGAAGCTAATTGAATATATGAATATAATTCAGATAATGTATATGTAGTTAACATAATTTGTACATGTTCAATAGCATTCAAATATATTTTATCACTCAGAGTACATAAGGAAATTTCAGAACGCCATTCTTTTAAGACTTTTGCTTTATTGATTGGACATGTGATATTATTTTGAATGAAAAGAATTATTTCTTGAAATGAAAATCGTTTTTTGTAATTTGGTGACCTGATGCTTCTAAATTCTCCAGGTAATTTTGGCTTTCTATAATGAATTGGCGTAGAGGTTCTACTAGTTTCTGATTCTCCGTCAGATTCTCCAAGTCCAGATATAGACGTACTTGCCTTTTCCGTGCTTTGTACCAAAGGTTCTTTTCTAATTTGGGAATTCTTTTCGCATCGAAAATTTGTAAATCTATAAAGTATTTCTTTGGATTCTCCACGAATAAAGATGTGGTATATCCGTTGCTGTTTTTGACTGAAATACTTGAGGAGATTATATTGTCCTCGTCTGTCTCCTGGCGAGAAGACTTTGGTGAACTCAGCCCTCCCAATTCGATCACGGATTGTATGTTTGAAGAAGCATCTACATGATCCGTGGTGCCTTCGGCATGTATGGATTGTATGGATATGTTCGCTGTTTGTTCCTGCTTTGTCAAGGAAGATGAGACAGAAGTTGGAATGTTTGTTTTCTCTTTTAATAAATTGTCGTAAATAGTATGTAAAGACTTTTCTATTGTTTTTATATTGGTTTTGTGAGAACACAGAATGTGTCCAATCTGTTTCGTCATTTTTAGAATAATAGTAGGCAAGCAGTTCTTTTCCTGATTGTAATGGGTCGTCTGTTCTGATATTTCCTGTAGTATTTTCATTAGACAAAGGCTTACATTTCCTTTTAAATTTGTTATACAAGAAATCAAAGTATTTAAGCATTCTGAGTGATCAGTAAACAAAGTAACAAGTTTGCACAAAATGCGAATAATATTATATACGTTACCATGAACAATAGTGATTGAATCAGTTTCGTCTTCTTTTGCTTTTTTAGATACAGGTTCTGATGTCTTTTCTGGAGAAGTTTTAATTTTTCTCTTCTTACTTTTCGGAGGTTCAATTTTAGATTCTTCTTCATCCGATGATGAAATTGTATGTGCTCCTGGAGTTATTGGTCTGTCTTCAAGTTCTATTTTATTTGCACCAGGTTCTTCTTTTTCAGAATCTGAACAATCAGATGGAGAACTAGTATAGACCATTCCGAAAAACTTGTTTATATCACTTTGTTCAGGCTTTTTGTAATAAGTTGTTTTACCATCTGATAATAATCTGAAATATTAAACACATTTTGATTTATCAATTGATTTGAAATACTTTCTTGTTCCTGGACCTGTAATAAGTTCACCAAATGTAGCTTTTAAACAATAGTTACAAAATAGTGAATTAGACATAGCATCAAGAGTTGTCCAATAATCATCAATAGTTTTACATAAAATATTCATATTTTCAAGTGAATAACAATCAGAAATTGGAGCTTCTGTAGTATATTTCCATAAGTTAGGTGGAGATTGATCTTTGTCAGCATGTGCACTTTCCATTTTTTGAATTATATTATTATCATGACTATTTAAAATAAATCTGAAATAACATTCATGACATACCACCCCCACTAACAGTGGAGCACGTAATAATGGAGTATGTTCTTTACAATAAATATGTTTAGTATTGTATTTTGTACAACGATAGTTTGATGCAATGATTGTTATTTTATATTCAACATTTTTGTTTCTGAGATGCCATAATTGCCATGGCATTTCATCTGGAGGAAAGTATCTTAGTGCACGTTGAAAGTGATCAAATCTTCGCATAATATGTTTTGACCAGTCAAAAGCATGATAGAATACAGAATCAGAAGGAAACATTTCTTTAGTTAGAATTTGATTTGTACGTTGAAACATATAATTTTGATCAAGTGTATCATAATGTAAAGGTAACATCATATGAGGCTTTCGACCACGAAATAAATCAGATAGTTTGAATTCATGAACATTATCAACGCAAGATATAATAGCTGGAAGTTGTTCTTCACAGAATAAGGCAACTAAACTGTCTTCTTCATCTGAATCAAAGTGAACATTATGTTCTCTGTAGTTCATTCGAACATTATTAATAGCATCATTTACAGCAGTTTGACGAAGTATATTTGGACGCAACGATCGTGGAGTCGAGGAAGATCCACTGGCACCGTCCATTGTACAAGCCAAACTAAAACAAAATAAAAAACAACATACCTGTCAATAAATGATCCAGATTTCATTCAACTATTATATAATACATCTGATAAGACAGTACTTTTTAAGAACCTTTAAGATGCGTACAGTACGCTGGTTCGAAAGTGACTGTGAAGTTCTGGCTTTCTCATTCTCTTATATACTATTTAATATCTTATCATATATGATAACATTTTGACCTCCGATAAATTAACTAATAGCTTGCCAAGGCAACCCCCGACACCCGTGACCCCCACTGTAGCCGTAGGCTGCACTTCGTGCACAGTGGGGGTCACGGGTGTCGGGGGTTGCCTTGGCAAGCTA
>NW_026048417.1:0-5188 GCF_023864345.2 Schistocerca serialis cubense | reverse complement strand
CTTCGTGCCTACGCTACAGTGGGGGTCACGGGTGTCGGGGGTTGCCTTGGCAAGCTATTAGTTAATTTATCGGAGGTCAAAATGTTATCATATATGATAAGATATTAAATAGTATATAAGAGAATGAGAAAGCCAGAACTTCACAGTCACTTTCGAACCAGCGTACTGTACGCATCTTAAAGGTTCTTAAAAAGTACTGTCTTATCAGATGTATTATATAATAGTTGAATGAAATCTGGATCATTTATTGACAGGTATGTTGTTTTTTATTTTGTTTTAGTTTGGCTTGTACAATGGACGGTGCCAGTGGATCTTCCTCGACTCCACGATCGTTGCGTCCAAATATACTTCGTCAAACTGCTGTAAATGATGCTATTAATAATGTTCGAATGAACTACAGAGAACATAATGTTCACTTTGATTCAGATGAAGAAGACAGTTTAGTTGCCTTATTCTGTGAAGAACAACTTCCAGCTATTATATCTTGCGTTGATAATGTTCATGAATTCAAACTATCTGATTTATTTCGTGGTCGAAAGCCTCATATGATGTTACCTTTACATTATGATACACTTGATCAAAATTATATGTTTCAACGTACAAATCAAATTCTAACTAAAGAAATGTTTCCTTCTGATTCTGTATTCTATCATGCTTTTGACTGGTCAAAACATATTATGCGAAGATTTGATCACTTTCAACGTGCACTAAGATACTTTCCTCCAGATGAAATGCCATGGCAATTATGGCATCTCAGAAACAAAAATGTTGAATATAAAATAACAATCATTGCATCAAACTATCGTTGTACAAAATACAATACTAAACATATTTATTGTAAAGAACATACTCCATTATTACGTGCTCCACTGTTAGTGGGGGTGGTATGTCATGAATGTTATTTCAGATTTATTTTAAATAGTCATGATAATAATATAATTCAAAAAATGGAAAGTGCACATGCTGACAAAGATCAATCTCCACCTAACTTATGGAAATATACTACAGAAGCTCCAATTTCTGATTGTTATTCACTTGAAAATATGAATATTTTATGTAAAACTATTGATGATTATTGGACAACTCTTGATGCTATGTCTAATTCACTATTTTGTAACTATTGTTTAAAAGCTACATTTGGTGAACTTATTACAGGTCCAGGAACAAGAAAGTATTTCAAATCAATTGATAAATCAAAATGTGTTTAATATTTCAGATTATTATCAGATGGTAAAACAACTTATTACAAAAAGCCTGAACAAAGTGATATAAACAAGTTTTTCGGAATGGTCTATACTAGTTCTCCATCTGATTGTTCAGATTCTGAAAAAGAAGAACCTGGTGCAAATAAAATAGAACTTGAAGACAGACCAATAACTCCAGGAGCACATACAATTTCATCATCGGATGAAGAAGAATCTAAAATTGAACCTCCGAAAAGTAAGAAGAGAAAAATTAAAACTTCTCCAGAAAAGACATCAGAACCTGTATCTAAAAAAGCAAAAGAAGACGAAACTGATTCAATCACTATTGTTCATGGTAACGTATATAATATTATTCGCATTTTGTGCAAACTTGTTACTTTGTTTACTGATCACTCAGAATGCTTAAATACTTTGATTTCTTGTATAACAAATTTAAAAGGAAATGTAAGCCTTTGTCTAATGAAAATACTACAGGAAATATCAGAACAGACGACCCATTACAATCAGGAAAAGAACTGCTTGCCTACTATTATTCTAAAAATGACGAAACAGATTGGACACATTCTGTGTTCTCACAAAACCAATATAAAAACAATAGAAAAGTCTTTACATACTATTTACGACAATTTATTAAAAGAGAAAACAAACATTCCAACTTCTGTCTCATCTTCCTTGACAAAGCAGGAACAAACAGCGAACATATCCATACAATCCATACATGCCGAAGGCACCACGGATCATGTAGATGCTTCTTCAAACATACAATCCGTGATCGAATTGGGAGGGCTGAGTTCACCAAAGTCTTCTCGCCAGGAGACAGACGAGGACAATATAATCTCCTCAAGTATTTCAGTCAAAAACAGCAACGGATATACCACATCTTTATTCGTGGAGAATCCAAAGAAATACTTTATAGATTTACAAATTTTCGATGCGAAAAGAATTCCCAAATTAGAAAAGAACCTTTGGTACAAAGCACGGAAAAGGCAAGTACGTCTATATCTGGACTTGGAGAATCTGACGGAGAATCAGAAACTAGTAGAACCTCTACGCCAATTCATTATAGAAAGCCAAAATTACCTGGAGAATTTAGAAGCATCAGGTCACCAAATTACAAAAAACGATTTTCATTTCAAGAAATAATTCTTTTCATTCAAAATAATATCACATGTCCAATCAATAAAGCAAAAGTCTTAAAAGAATGGCGTTCTGAAATTTCCTTATGTACTCTGAGTGATAAAATATATTTGAATGCTATTGAACATGTACAAATTATGTTAACTACATATACATTATCTGAATTATATTCATATATTCAATTAGCTTCTAATGTATATTTTGAAGCTTTTCATATTCCTTTCAATGATTATTATTATTCAATTTCTCAAACTTTAATTATTATAAAAGACTTACTTGAATATCAATTTGGTAGTAATTGGGACTCTGTACATGAATTTATATGTATTTTATTTCATGTATTAAATAGAAGCAATGGAAAAAAGAATACTATTGAAATAGTTGGAGATCCAAATTCATTCAAATCAACTTTTGTAAGAATGATTGCAAGTGCACTTATTAATGCTGGATGGTGCAATAAAAATAATAAATTGTCTCAATTTGGACTTCAAGAATGTGCTAATAAACGTCTAATTATTATGGATGATCCTAATTTTGATGTTGGATCTATTGAACAATTAAAAACTATTTTCAGTGGTGATCCAACCAATATTCAAGTAAAACATAAAGAAGATTTTACTATATATAAAACTCCTGTTATTATTTGTGCAAATACTGAAATGTTCAAAGGTGATGTTTGGGATGTAAGGATGGAAAGATATAGATGGAAAAAATGGAATACTGTATTAAATAAACAACTCCATCCTTTAGCATTGTATCATTTATTTCAAGAATATAATTTGTTACAATAAAAAATGTACAATTTATTTATCTATTTTTACCAACCAATTCCAAATTCCTATAAGGAGAACGAGATCTAGAACGATCACGTTTTCTTTCCTTTTTACGTTTTTTCTCCTGCTCTTTAGCATCTTCACGTAATATTTCACCAGGCTCAGACTCTGGTTCAGTAACAACAACATATTTCTTACTAGTATTTTCTTTATACAAAGCAGCAGTTATCTTAGACATATTCAAAGCATTTGAATCAAATGAAATTCCAGTTAAAAAGAAATCATCTCTCATACCAGATACAGTACTACGAACATATATCTCATCAGAATGACTTAAACTACGTACTTGATTTGTATACGTTTCATAATTAGTACCAATTACAATATTAGTTGTCATATTTACAATCAATTTACAATTCACGTAACTATTAGTATCATTAGGAGCATTATTTGGCACAGGATTAATTCCAAGAGTAAAAGATGGCATAAGTGGACAATTATGATGATCATTCAATTTACCCATCAAAAATCCTTTCTCAATAGCTTGATCATAAGTAAATTCTTCAAGTCTCTTTTTAAATGATATAGGTTCCACTTGTTGCACAAAAGGCTTTACAGGAGCAGTATCTCCACCTACTTGCTGTTGCAAATTTGGATTTAAAACATTTGTACCAGTAGCATACTCATCATCAGCTAAAGCAAAGCCATGAATATGATTAACATTCTTAATAATACCCAACTTAGGCTTATACTGCCAATGAAACATTTCACTTGAATCCACAGCTCGACTAGCAATGCCTTGATGATATATATTAGTCAACATTGGATGTCCATAAGCAACAGAACCATAAATATTCTTCGACGTAGCCACAGCAGTACTATTAGGAATTATCCAAGAATCATAATTTGGCCAATTACGAGGAACAGACAAAGATGAACTATATGAAGTATTATCAGTCTCTCCCCACATAATACTACCCAAACCTGTACTACGTTTATCTACGCCACTAATTTCCATAGGCTTATCAGTTGTAGAATTTACAGTTACAGTCTCATGTGGTAAAGCTAAATTTCCTCCTTTATTATATATAATAAAAGGAACATGAGTAATACTAGCTGACCCAGAAATAGTACTTAATGTACTAAATGAAGCTTCTAATCCAACAACAGTTAATACAATTTCAATATGCTTAACATAAGCAAAAGGAGGTAATGATTGAAATTGACCTGGAGAAATAAATTGAGCCAAATGATTAGACATCCATTGAGCTCCTGATGTAACTAATCTACGAGCTCCTGCTGAAGTAGTATTAGGAGCAGAAACATCAAACCACTTATAACCATATCCCCAAGTAAAAAACAAATGACTATTAGTAAAATGAATGTCTCCACTTTTTATTTGATTAACACTCTTCCACAAAAAGAAATTTCCTGATTCACCTTTGCCACCACCACCACCAGCACCACCACTATTAGCACCAGAACGAAGAGCACCAGTCTGCATACCAGCTCCATCTTCAGCAGCTCCATGAATTACTTCAACATCCATATCTTGCGTACGTTGAGTATTAGATCGTTTAGATCGTAAATTATATCCAGAAGGTCCAGGCTGATCTTCAGCTGCAGTACGCTTACGTGATTGCTCTAAAGCATCCACTTCTTGATTTAAAGCAGCAATACTTTCCAAAACTTCACCAACTGCTGCTAATTCAGGATCAGTTAATTCTTCAGTAATATTACGACGATCTGAATTCAAAGATTCTTTAATAGCATTCTTCTTTTTTTCAGCAACTCGTCGATTAATAACGCGAATAGCAGACCACGAAATCTTATTTGTTTGACCTCCCTTAGTAGTCCACTGCTTATACCGAGGCATCACTAGAATTAAACTTATTTACAACCTTCTTATATACTATTTAATATCTTATCATATATGATAACATTTTGACCTCCGATAAATTAACTAATAGCTTGCCAAGGCAACCCCCGACACCCGTGACCCCCACTGTAGCCGTAGGCTGCACTTCGTGCACAGTGGGGGTCACGGGTGTCGGGGGTTGCCTTGGCAAGCTA
>NW_026048416.1:0-5189 GCF_023864345.2 Schistocerca serialis cubense | reverse complement strand
AAGGCAACCCCCCGACACCCCGTGACCCCCCACTGTAGCCGTAGGCTGCACTTCGTGCACAGTGGGGGTCACGGGTGTCGGGGGTTGCCTTGGCAAGCTATTAGTTAATTTATCGGAGGTCAAAATGTTATCATATATGATAAGATATTAAATAGTATATAAGAAGGTTGTAAATAAGTTTAATTCTAGTGATGCCTCGGTATAAGCAGTGGACTACTAAGGGAGGTCAAACAAATAAGATTTCGTGGTCTGCTATTCGCGTTATTAATCGACGAGTTGCTGAAAAAAAGAAGAATGCTATTAAAGAATCTTTGAATTCAGATCGTCGTAATATTACTGAAGAATTAACTGATCCTGAATTAGCAGCAGTTGGTGAAGTTTTGGAAAGTATTGCTGCTTTAAATCAAGAAGTGGATGCTTTAGAGCAATCACGTAAGCGTACTGCAGCTGAAGATCAGCCTGGACCTTCTGGATATAATTTACGATCTAAACGATCTAATACTCAACGTACGCAAGATATGGATGTTGAAGTAATTCATGGAGCTGCTGAAGATGGAGCTGGTATGCAGACTGGTGCTCTTCGTTCTGGTGCTAATAGTGGTGGTGCTGGTGGTGGTGGTGGCAAAGGTGAATCAGGAAATTTCTTTTTGTGGAAGAGTGTTAATCAAATAAAAAGTGGAGACATTCATTTTACTAATAGTCATTTGTTTTTTACTTGGGGATATGGTTATAAGTGGTTTGATGTTCTCTGCTCCTAATACTACTTCAGCAGGAGCTCGTAGATTAGTTACATCAGGAGCTCAATGGATGTCTAATCATTTGGCTCAATTTATTTCTCCAGGTCAATTTCAATCATTACCTCCTTTTGCTTATGTTAAGCATATTGAAATTGTATTAACTGTTGTTGGATTAGAAGCTTCATTTAGTACATTAAGTACTATTTCTGGGTCAGCTAGTATTACTCATGTTCCTTTTATTATATATAATAAAGGAGGAAATTTAGCTTTACCACATGAGACTGTAACTGTAAATTCTACAACTGATAAGCCTATGGAAATTAGTGGCGTAGATAAACGTAGTACAGGTTTGGGTAGTATTATGTGGGGAGAGACTGATAATACTTCATATAGTTCATCTTTGTCTGTTCCTCGTAATTGGCCAAATTATGATTCTTGGATAATTCCTAATAGTACTGCTGTGGCTACGTCGAAGAATATTTATGGTTCTGTTGCTTATGGACATCCAATGTTGACTAATATATATCATCAAGGCATTGCTAGTCGAGCTGTGGATTCAAGTGAAATGTTTCATTGGCAGTATAAGCCTAAGTTGGGTATTATTAAGAATGTTAATCATATTCATGGCTTTGCTTTAGCTGATGATGAGTATGCTACTGGTACAAATGTTTTAAATCCAAATTTGCAACAGCAAGTAGGTGGAGATACTGCTCCTGTAAAGCCTTTTGTGCAACAAGTGGAACCTATATCATTTAAAAAGAGACTTGAAGAATTTACTTATGATCAAGCTATTGAGAAAGGATTTTTGATGGGTAAATTGAATGATCATCATAATTGTCCACTTATGCCATCTTTTACTCTTGGAATTAATCCTGTGCCAAATAATGCTCCTAATGATACTAATAGTTACGTGAATTGTAAATTGATTGTAAATATGACAACTAATATTGTAATTGGTACTAATTATGAAACGTATACAAATCAAGTACGTAGTTTAAGTCATTCTGATGAGATATATGTTCGTAGTACTGTATCTGGTATGAGAGATGATTTCTTTTTAACTGGAATTTCATTTGATTCAAATGCTTTGAATATGTCTAAGATAACTGCTGCTTTGTATAAAGAAAATACTAGTAAGAAATATGTTGTTGTTACTGAACCAGAGTCTGAGCCTGGTGAAATATTACGTGAAGATGCTAAAGAGCAGGAGAAAAAACGTAAAAAGGAAAGAAAACGTGATCGTTCTAGATCTCGTTCTCCTTATAGGAATTTGGAATTGGTTGGTAAAAATAGATAAATAAATTGTACATTTTTTATTGTAACAAATTATATTCTTGAAATAAATGATACAATGCTAAAGGATGGAGTTGTTTATTTAATACAGTATTCCATTTTTTCCATCTATATCTTTCCATCCTTACATCCCAAACATCACCTTTGAACATTTCAGTATTTGCACAAATAATAACAGGAGTTTTATATATAGTAAAATCTTCTTTATGTTTTACTTGAATATTGGTTGGATCACCACTGAAAATAGTTTTTAATTGTTCAATAGATCCAACATCAAAATTAGGATCATCCATAATAATTAGACGTTTATTAGCACATTCTTGAAGTCCAAATTGAGACAATTTATTATTTTTATTGCACCATCCAGCATTAATAAGTGCACTTGCAATCATTCTTACAAAAGTTGATTTGAATGAATTTGGATCTCCAACTATTTCAATAGTATTCTTTTTTCCATTGCTTCTATTTAATACATGAAATAAAATACATATAAATTCATGTACAGAGTCCCAATTACTACCAAATTGATATTCAAGTAAGTCTTTTATAATAATTAAAGTTTGAGAAATTGAATAATAATAATCATTGAAAGGAATATGAAAAGCTTCAAAATATACATTAGAAGCTAATTGAATATATGAATATAATTCAGATAATGTATATGTAGTTAACATAATTTGTACATGTTCAATAGCATTCAAATATATTTTATCACTCAGAGTACATAAGGAAATTTCAGAACGCCATTCTTTTAAGACTTTTGCTTTATTGATTGGACATGTGATATTATTTTGAATGAAAAGAATTATTTCTTGAAATGAAAATCGTTTTTTGTAATTTGGTGACCTGATGCTTCTAAATTCTCCAGGTAATTTTGGCTTTCTATAATGAATTGGCGTAGAGGTTCTACTAGTTTCTGATTCTCCGTCAGATTCTCCAAGTCCAGATATAGACGTACTTGCCTTTTCCGTGCTTTGTACCAAAGGTTCTTTTCTAATTTGGGAATTCTTTTCGCATCGAAAATTTGTAAATCTATAAAGTATTTCTTTGGATTCTCCACGAATAAAGATGTGGTATATCCGTTGCTGTTTTTGACTGAAATACTTGAGGAGATTATATTGTCCTCGTCTGTCTCCTGGCGAGAAGACTTTGGTGAACTCAGCCCTCCCAATTCGATCACGGATTGTATGTTTGAAGAAGCATCTACATGATCCGTGGTGCCTTCGGCATGTATGGATTGTATGGATATGTTCGCTGTTTGTTCCTGCTTTGTCAAGGAAGATGAGACAGAAGTTGGAATGTTTGTTTTCTCTTTTAATAAATTGTCGTAAATAGTATGTAAAGACTTTTCTATTGTTTTTATATTGGTTTTGTGAGAACACAGAATGTGTCCAATCTGTTTCGTCATTTTTAGAATAATAGTAGGCAAGCAGTTCTTTTCCTGATTGTAATGGGTCGTCTGTTCTGATATTTCCTGTAGTATTTTCATTAGACAAAGGCTTACATTTCCTTTTAAATTTGTTATACAAGAAATCAAAGTATTTAAGCATTCTGAGTGATCAGTAAACAAAGTAACAAGTTTGCACAAAATGCGAATAATATTATATACGTTACCATGAACAATAGTGATTGAATCAGTTTCGTCTTCTTTTGCTTTTTTAGATACAGGTTCTGATGTCTTTTCTGGAGAAGTTTTAATTTTTCTCTTCTTACTTTTCGGAGGTTCAATTTTAGATTCTTCTTCATCCGATGATGAAATTGTATGTGCTCCTGGAGTTATTGGTCTGTCTTCAAGTTCTATTTTATTTGCACCAGGTTCTTCTTTTTCAGAATCTGAACAATCAGATGGAGAACTAGTATAGACCATTCCGAAAAACTTGTTTATATCACTTTGTTCAGGCTTTTTGTAATAAGTTGTTTTACCATCTGATAATAATCTGAAATATTAAACACATTTTGATTTATCAATTGATTTGAAATACTTTCTTGTTCCTGGACCTGTAATAAGTTCACCAAATGTAGCTTTTAAACAATAGTTACAAAATAGTGAATTAGACATAGCATCAAGAGTTGTCCAATAATCATCAATAGTTTTACATAAAATATTCATATTTTCAAGTGAATAACAATCAGAAATTGGAGCTTCTGTAGTATATTTCCATAAGTTAGGTGGAGATTGATCTTTGTCAGCATGTGCACTTTCCATTTTTTGAATTATATTATTATCATGACTATTTAAAATAAATCTGAAATAACATTCATGACATACCACCCCCACTAACAGTGGAGCACGTAATAATGGAGTATGTTCTTTACAATAAATATGTTTAGTATTGTATTTTGTACAACGATAGTTTGATGCAATGATTGTTATTTTATATTCAACATTTTTGTTTCTGAGATGCCATAATTGCCATGGCATTTCATCTGGAGGAAAGTATCTTAGTGCACGTTGAAAGTGATCAAATCTTCGCATAATATGTTTTGACCAGTCAAAAGCATGATAGAATACAGAATCAGAAGGAAACATTTCTTTAGTTAGAATTTGATTTGTACGTTGAAACATATAATTTTGATCAAGTGTATCATAATGTAAAGGTAACATCATATGAGGCTTTCGACCACGAAATAAATCAGATAGTTTGAATTCATGAACATTATCAACGCAAGATATAATAGCTGGAAGTTGTTCTTCACAGAATAAGGCAACTAAACTGTCTTCTTCATCTGAATCAAAGTGAACATTATGTTCTCTGTAGTTCATTCGAACATTATTAATAGCATCATTTACAGCAGTTTGACGAAGTATATTTGGACGCAACGATCGTGGAGTCGAGGAAGATCCACTGGCACCGTCCATTGTACAAGCCAAACTAAAACAAAATAAAAAACAACATACCTGTCAATAAATGATCCAGATTTCATTCAACTATTATATAATACATCTGATAAGACAGTACTTTTTAAGAACCTTTAAGATGCGTACAGTACGCTGGTTCGAAAGTGACTGTGAAGTTCTGGCTTTCTCATTCTCTTATATACTATTTAATATCTTATCATATATGATAACATTTTGACCTCCGATAAATTAACTAATAGCTTGCCAAGGCAACCCCCGACACCCGTGACCCCCACACTGTAGCCGTAGGCATGCACTTC
>NW_026048415.1:0-5189 GCF_023864345.2 Schistocerca serialis cubense | reverse complement strand
TAGCTTGCCAAGGCAACCCCCCGACACCCGTGACCCCCACTGTGCACGAAGTGCAGCCTACGGCTACAGTGGGGGGTCACGGGTGTCGGGGGTTGCCTTGGCAAGCTATTAGTTAATTTATCGGAGGTCAAAATGTTATCATATATGATAAGATATTAAATAGTATATAAGAAGGTTGTAAATAAGTTTAATTCTAGTGATGCCTCGGTATAAGCAGTGGACTACTAAGGGAGGTCAAACAAATAAGATTTCGTGGTCTGCTATTCGCGTTATTAATCGACGAGTTGCTGAAAAAAAGAAGAATGCTATTAAAGAATCTTTGAATTCAGATCGTCGTAATATTACTGAAGAATTAACTGATCCTGAATTAGCAGCAGTTGGTGAAGTTTTGGAAAGTATTGCTGCTTTAAATCAAGAAGTGGATGCTTTAGAGCAATCACGTAAGCGTACTGCAGCTGAAGATCAGCCTGGACCTTCTGGATATAATTTACGATCTAAACGATCTAATACTCAACGTACGCAAGATATGGATGTTGAAGTAATTCATGGAGCTGCTGAAGATGGAGCTGGTATGCAGACTGGTGCTCTTCGTTCTGGTGCTAATAGTGGTGGTGCTGGTGGTGGTGGTGGCAAAGGTGAATCAGGAAATTTCTTTTTGTGGAAGAGTGTTAATCAAATAAAAAGTGGAGACATTCATTTTACTAATAGTCATTTGTTTTTTACTTGGGGATATGGTTATAAGTGGTTTGATGTTTCTGCTCCTAATACTACTTCAGCAGGAGCTCGTAGATTAGTTACATCAGGAGCTCAATGGATGTCTAATCATTTGGCTCAATTTATTTCTCCAGGTCAATTTCAATCATTACCTCCTTTTGCTTATGTTAAGCATATTGAAATTGTATTAACTGTTGTTGGATTAGAAGCTTCATTTAGTACATTAAGTACTATTTCTGGGTCAGCTAGTATTACTCATGTTCCTTTTATTATATATAATAAAGGAGGAAATTTAGCTTTACCACATGAGACTGTAACTGTAAATTCTACAACTGATAAGCCTATGGAAATTAGTGGCGTAGATAAACGTAGTACAGGTTTGGGTAGTATTATGTGGGGAGAGACTGATAATACTTCATATAGTTCATCTTTGTCTGTTCCTCGTAATTGGCCAAATTATGATTCTTGGATAATTCCTAATAGTACTGCTGTGGCTACGTCGAAGAATATTTATGGTTCTGTTGCTTATGGACATCCAATGTTGACTAATATATATCATCAAGGCATTGCTAGTCGAGCTGTGGATTCAAGTGAAATGTTTCATTGGCAGTATAAGCCTAAGTTGGGTATTATTAAGAATGTTAATCATATTCATGGCTTTGCTTTAGCTGATGATGAGTATGCTACTGGTACAAATGTTTTAAATCCAAATTTGCAACAGCAAGTAGGTGGAGATACTGCTCCTGTAAAGCCTTTTGTGCAACAAGTGGAACCTATATCATTTAAAAAGAGACTTGAAGAATTTACTTATGATCAAGCTATTGAGAAAGGATTTTTGATGGGTAAATTGAATGATCATCATAATTGTCCACTTATGCCATCTTTTACTCTTGGAATTAATCCTGTGCCAAATAATGCTCCTAATGATACTAATAGTTACGTGAATTGTAAATTGATTGTAAATATGACAACTAATATTGTAATTGGTACTAATTATGAAACGTATACAAATCAAGTACGTAGTTTAAGTCATTCTGATGAGATATATGTTCGTAGTACTGTATCTGGTATGAGAGATGATTTCTTTTTAACTGGAATTTCATTTGATTCAAATGCTTTGAATATGTCTAAGATAACTGCTGCTTTGTATAAAGAAAATACTAGTAAGAAATATGTTGTTGTTACTGAACCAGAGTCTGAGCCTGGTGAAATATTACGTGAAGATGCTAAAGAGCAGGAGAAAAAACGTAAAAAGGAAAGAAAACGTGATCGTTCTAGATCTCGTTCTCCTTATAGGAATTTGGAATTGGTTGGTAAAAATAGATAAATAAATTGTACATTTTTTATTGTAACAAATTATATTCTTGAAATAAATGATACAATGCTAAAGGATGGAGTTGTTTATTTAATACAGTATTCCATTTTTTCCATCTATATCTTTCCATCCTTACATCCCAAACATCACCTTTGAACATTTCAGTATTTGCACAAATAATAACAGGAGTTTTATATATAGTAAAATCTTCTTTATGTTTTACTTGAATATTGGTTGGATCACCACTGAAAATAGTTTTTAATTGTTCAATAGATCCAACATCAAAATTAGGATCATCCATAATAATTAGACGTTTATTAGCACATTCTTGAAGTCCAAATTGAGACAATTTATTATTTTTATTGCACCATCCAGCATTAATAAGTGCACTTGCAATCATTCTTACAAAAGTTGATTTGAATGAATTTGGATCTCCAACTATTTCAATAGTATTCTTTTTTCCATTGCTTCTATTTAATACATGAAATAAAATACATATAAATTCATGTACAGAGTCCCAATTACTACCAAATTGATATTCAAGTAAGTCTTTTATAATAATTAAAGTTTGAGAAATTGAATAATAATAATCATTGAAAGGAATATGAAAAGCTTCAAAATATACATTAGAAGCTAATTGAATATATGAATATAATTCAGATAATGTATATGTAGTTAACATAATTTGTACATGTTCAATAGCATTCAAATATATTTTATCACTCAGAGTACATAAGGAAATTTCAGAACGCCATTCTTTTAAGACTTTTGCTTTATTGATTGGACATGTGATATTATTTTGAATGAAAAGAATTATTTCTTGAAATGAAAATCGTTTTTTGTAATTTGGTGACCTGATGCTTCTAAATTCTCCAGGTAATTTTGGCTTTCTATAATGAATTGGCGTAGAGGTTCTACTAGTTTCTGATTCTCCGTCAGATTCTCCAAGTCCAGATATAGACGTACTTGCCTTTTCCGTGCTTTGTACCAAAGGTTCTTTTCTAATTTGGGAATTCTTTTCGCATCGAAAATTTGTAAATCTATAAAGTATTTCTTTGGATTCTCCACGAATAAAGATGTGGTATATCCGTTGCTGTTTTTGACTGAAATACTTGAGGAGATTATATTGTCCTCGTCTGTCTCCTGGCGAGAAGACTTTGGTGAACTCAGCCCTCCCAATTCGATCACGGATTGTATGTTTGAAGAAGCATCTACATGATCCGTGGTGCCTTCGGCATGTATGGATTGTATGGATATGTTCGCTGTTTGTTCCTGCTTTGTCAAGGAAGATGAGACAGAAGTTGGAATGTTTGTTTTCTCTTTTAATAAATTGTCGTAAATAGTATGTAAAGACTTTTCTATTGTTTTTATATTGGTTTTGTGAGAACACAGAATGTGTCCAATCTGTTTCGTCATTTTTAGAATAATAGTAGGCAAGCAGTTCTTTTCCTGATTGTAATGGGTCGTCTGTTCTGATATTTCCTGTAGTATTTTCATTAGACAAAGGCTTACATTTCCTTTTAAATTTGTTATACAAGAAATCAAAGTATTTAAGCATTCTGAGTGATCAGTAAACAAAGTAACAAGTTTGCACAAAATGCGAATAATATTATATACGTTACCATGAACAATAGTGATTGAATCAGTTTCGTCTTCTCTTTTGCTTTTTTAGATACAGGTTCTGATGTCTTTTCTGGAGAAGTTTTAATTTTTCTCTTCTTACTTTTCGGAGGTTCAATTTTAGATTCTTCTTCATCCGATGATGAAATTGTATGTGCTCCTGGAGTTATTGGTCTGTCTTCAAGTTCTATTTTATTTGCACCAGGTTCTTCTTTTTCAGAATCTGAACAATCAGATGGAGAACTAGTATAGACCATTCCGAAAAACTTGTTTATATCACTTTGTTCAGGCTTTTTGTAATAAGTTGTTTTACCATCTGATAATAATCTGAAATATTAAACACATTTTGATTTATCAATTGATTTGAAATACTTTCTTGTTCCTGGACCTGTAATAAGTTCACCAAATGTAGCTTTTAAACAATAGTTACAAAATAGTGAATTAGACATAGCATCAAGAGTTGTCCAATAATCATCAATAGTTTTACATAAAATATTCATATTTTCAAGTGAATAACAATCAGAAATTGGAGCTTCTGTAGTATATTTCCATAAGTTAGGTGGAGATTGATCTTTGTCAGCATGTGCACTTTCCATTTTTTGAATTATATTATTATCATGACTATTTAAAATAAATCTGAAATAACATTCATGACATACCACCCCCACTAACAGTGGAGCACGTAATAATGGAGTATGTTCTTTACAATAAATATGTTTAGTATTGTATTTTGTACAACGATAGTTTGATGCAATGATTGTTATTTTATATTCAACATTTTTGTTTCTGAGATGCCATAATTGCCATGGCATTTCATCTGGAGGAAAGTATCTTAGTGCACGTTGAAAGTGATCAAATCTTCGCATAATATGTTTTGACCAGTCAAAAGCATGATAGAATACAGAATCAGAAGGAAACATTTCTTTAGTTAGAATTTGATTTGTACGTTGAAACATATAATTTTGATCAAGTGTATCATAATGTAAAGGTAACATCATATGAGGCTTTCGACCACGAAATAAATCAGATAGTTTGAATTCATGAACATTATCAACGCAAGATATAATAGCTGGAAGTTGTTCTTCACAGAATAAGGCAACTAAACTGTCTTCTTCATCTGAATCAAAGTGAACATTATGTTCTCTGTAGTTCATTCGAACATTATTAATAGCATCATTTACAGCAGTTTGACGAAGTATATTTGGACGCAACGATCGTGGAGTCGAGGAAGATCCACTGGCACCGTCCATTGTACAAGCCAAACTAAAACAAAATAAAAAACAACATACCTGTCAATAAATGATCCAGATTTCATTCAACTATTATATAATACATCTGATAAGACAGTACTTTTTAAGAACCTTTAAGATGCGTACAGTACGCTGGTTCGAAAGTGACTGTGAAGTTCTGGCTTTCTCATTCTCTTATATACTATTTTAATATCTTATCATATATGATAACATTTTGACCTCCGATAAATTAACTAATAGCTTGCCAAGGCAACCCCCGACACCCGTGACCCCCACTGTAGCACGTAGGC
>NW_026048414.1:0-5204 GCF_023864345.2 Schistocerca serialis cubense | reverse complement strand
TAGCTTGCCAAGGCAACCCCCGACACCCGTGACCCCCACTGTAGCCGTAGGCTGCACTTCGTGCACAGTGGGGGTCACGGGTGTCGGGGGTTGCCTTGGCAAGCTATTAGTTAATTTATCGGAGGTCAAAATGTTATCATATATGATAAGATATTAAATAGTATATAAGAAGGTTGTAAATAAGTTTAATTCTAGTGATGCCTCGGTATAAGCAGTGGACTACTAAGGGAGGTCAAACAAATAAGATTTCGTGGTCTGCTATTCGCGTTATTAATCGACGAGTTGCTGAAAAAAAGAAGAATGCTATTAAAGAATCTTTGAATTCAGATTGTCGTAATATTACTGAAGAATTAACTGATCCTGAATTAGCAGCAGTTGGTGAAGTTTTGGAAAGTATTGCTGCTTTAAATCAAGAAGTGGATGCTTTAGAGCAATCACGTAAGCGTACTGCAGCTGAAGATCAGCCTGGACCTTCTGGATATAATTTACGATCTAAACGATCTAATACTCAACGTACGCAAGATATGGATGTTGAAGTAATTCATGGAGCTGCTGAAGATGGAGCTGGTATGCAGACTGGTGCTCTTCGTTCTGGTGCTAATAGTGGTGGTGCTGGTGGTGGTGGTGGCAAAGGTGAATCAGGAAATTTCTTTTTGTGGAAGAGTGTTAATCAAATAAAAAGTGGAGACATTCATTTTACTAATAGTCATTTGTTTTTTACTTGGGGATATGGTTATAAGTGGTTTGATGTTTCTGCTCCTAATACTACTTCAGCAGGAGCTCGTAGATTAGTTACATCAGGAGCTCAATGGATGTCTAATCATTTGGCTCAATTTATTTCTCCAGGTCAATTTCAATCATTACCTCCTTTTGCTTATGTTAAGCATATTGAAATTGTATTAACTGTTGTTGGATTAGAAGCTTCATTTAGTACATTAAGTACTATTTCTGGGTCAGCTAGTATTACTCATGTTCCTTTTATTATATATAATAAAGGAGGAAATTTAGCTTTACCACATGAGACTGTAACTGTAAATTCTACAACTGATAAGCCTATGGAAATTAGTGGCGTAGATAAACGTAGTACAGGTTTGGGTAGTATTATGTGGGGAGAGACTGATAATACTTCATATAGTTCATCTTTGTCTGTTCCTCGTAATTGGCCAAATTATGATTCTTGGATAATTCCTAATAGTACTGCTGTGGCTACGTCGAAGAATATTTATGGTTCTGTTGCTTATGGACATCCAATGTTGACTAATATATATCATCAAGGCATTGCTAGTCGAGCTGTGGATTCAAGTGAAATGTTTCATTGGCAGTATAAGCCTAAGTTGGGTATTATTAAGAATGTTAATCATATTCATGGCTTTGCTTTAGCTGATGATGAGTATGCTACTGGTACAAATGTTTTAAATCCAAATTTGCAACAGCAAGTAGGTGGAGATACTGCTCCTGTAAAGCCTTTTGTGCAACAAGTGGAACCTATATCATTTAAAAAGAGACTTGAAGAATTTACTTATGATCAAGCTATTGAGAAAGGATTTTTGATGGGTAAATTGAATGATCATCATAATTGTCCACTTATGCCATCTTTTACTCTTGGAATTAATCCTGTGCCAAATAATGCTCCTAATGATACTAATAGTTACGTGAATTGTAAATTGATTGTAAATATGACAACTAATATTGTAATTGGTACTAATTATGAAACGTATACAAATCAAGTACGTAGTTTAAGTCATTCTGATGAGATATATGTTCGTAGTACTGTATCTGGTATGAGAGATGATTTCTTTTTAACTGGAATTTCATTTGATTCAAATGCTTTGAATATGTCTAAGATAACTGCTGCTTTGTATAAAGAAAATACTAGTAAGAAATATGTTGTTGTTACTGAACCAGAGTCTGAGCCTGGTGAAATATTACGTGAAGATGCTAAAGAGCAGGAGAAAAAACGTAAAAAGGAAAGAAAACGTGATCGTTCTAGATCTCGTTCTCCTTATAGGAATTTGGAATTGGTTGGTAAAAATAGATAAATAAATTGTACATTTTTTATTGTAACAAATTATATTCTTGAAATAAATGATACAATGCTAAAGGATGGAGTTGTTTATTTAATACAGTATTCCATTTTTTCCATCTATATCTTTCCATCCTTACATCCCAAACATCACCTTTGAACATTTCAGTATTTGCACAAATAATAACAGGAGTTTTATATATAGTAAAATCTTCTTTATGTTTTACTTGAATATTGGTTGGATCACCACTGAAAATAGTTTTTAATTGTTCAATAGATCCAACATCAAAATTAGGATCATCCATAATAATTAGACGTTTATTAGCACATTCTTGAAGTCCAAATTGAGACAATTTATTATTTTTATTGCACCATCCAGCATTAATAAGTGCACTTGCAATCATTCTTACAAAAGTTGATTTGAATGAATTTGGATCTCCAACTATTTCAATAGTATTCTTTTTTCCATTGCTTCTATTTAATACATGAAATAAAATACATATAAATTCATGTACAGAGTCCCAATTACTACCAAATTGATATTCAAGTAAGTCTTTTATAATAATTAAAGTTTGAGAAATTGAATAATAATAATCATTGAAAGGAATATGAAAAGCTTCAAAATATACATTAGAAGCTAATTGAATATATGAATATAATTCAGATAATGTATATGTAGTTAACATAATTTGTACATGTTCAATAGCATTCAAATATATTTTATCACTCAGAGTACATAAGGAAATTTCAGAACGCCATTCTTTTAAGACTTTTGCTTTATTGATTGGACATGTGATATTATTTTGAATGAAAAGAATTATTTCTTGAAATGAAAATCGTTTTTTGTAATTTGGTGACCTGATGCTTCTAAATTCTCCAGGTAATTTTGGCTTTCTATAATGAATTGGCGTAGAGGTTCTACTAGTTTCTGATTCTCCGTCAGATTCTCCAAGTCCAGATATAGACGTACTTGCCTTTTCCGTGCTTTGTACCAAAGGTTCTTTTCTAATTTGGGAATTCTTTTCGCATCGAAAATTTGTAAATCTATAAAGTATTTCTTTGGATTCTCCACGAATAAAGATGTGGTATATCCGTTGCTGTTTTTGACTGAAATACTTGAGGAGATTATATTGTCCTCGTCTGTCTCCTGGCGAGAAGACTTTGGTGAACTCAGCCCTCCCAATTCGATCACGGATTGTATGTTTGAAGAAGCATCTACATGATCCGTGGTGCCTTCGGCATGTATGGATTGTATGGATATGTTCGCTGTTTGTTCCTGCTTTGTCAAGGAAGATGAGACAGAAGTTGGAATGTTTGTTTTCTCTTTTAATAAATTGTCGTAAATAGTATGTAAAGACTTTTCTATTGTTTTTATATTGGTTTTGTGAGAACACAGAATGTGTCCAATCTGTTTCGTCATTTTTAGAATAATAGTAGGCAAGCAGTTCTTTTCCTGATTGTAATGGGTCGTCTGTTCTGATATTTCCTGTAGTATTTTCATTAGACAAAGGCTTACATTTCCTTTTAAATTTGTTATACAAGAAATCAAAGTATTTAAGCATTCTGAGTGATCAGTAAACAAAGTAACAAGTTTGCACAAAATGCGAATAATATTATATACGTTACCATGAACAATAGTGATTGAATCAGTTTCGTCTTCTTTTGCTTTTTTAGATACAGGTTCTGATGTCTTTTCTGGAGAAGTTTTAATTTTTCTCTTCTTACTTTTCGGAGGTTCAATTTTAGATTCTTCTTCATCCGATGATGAAATTGTATGTGCTCCTGGAGTTATTGGTCTGTCTTCAAGTTCTATTTTATTTGCACCAGGTTCTTCTTTTTCAGAATCTGAACAATCAGATGGAGAACTAGTATAGACCATTCCGAAAAACTTGTTTATATCACTTTGTTCAGGCTTTTTGTAATAAGTTGTTTTACCATCTGATAATAATCTGAAATATTAAACACATTTTGATTTATCAATTGATTTGAAATACTTTCTTGTTCCTGGACCTGTAATAAGTTCACCAAATGTAGCTTTTAAACAATAGTTACAAAATAGTGAATTAGACATAGCATCAAGAGTTGTCCAATAATCATCAATAGTTTTACATAAAATATTCATATTTTCAAGTGAATAACAATCAGAAATTGGAGCTTCTGTAGTATATTTCCATAAGTTAGGTGGAGATTGATCTTTGTCAGCATGTGCACTTTCCATTTTTTGAATTATATTATTATCATGACTATTTAAAATAAATCTGAAATAACATTCATGACATACCACCCCCACTAACAGTGGAGCACGTAATAATGGAGTATGTTCTTTACAATAAATATGTTTAGTATTGTATTTTGTACAACGATAGTTTGATGCAATGATTGTTATTTTATATTCAACATTTTTGTTTCTGAGATGCCATAATTGCCATGGCATTTCATCTGGAGGAAAGTATCTTAGTGCACGTTGAAAGTGATCAAATCTTCGCATAATATGTTTTGACCAGTCAAAAGCATGATAGAATACAGAATCAGAAGGAAACATTTCTTTAGTTAGAATTTGATTTGTACGTTGAAACATATAATTTTGATCAAGTGTATCATAATGTAAAGGTAACATCATATGAGGCTTTCGACCACGAAATAAATCAGATAGTTTGAATTCATGAACATTATCAACGCAAGATATAATAGCTGGAAGTTGTTCTTCACAGAATAAGGCAACTAAACTGTCTTCTTCATCTGAATCAAAGTGAACATTATGTTCTCTGTAGTTCATTCGAACATTATTAATAGCATCATTTACAGCAGTTTGACGAAGTATATTTGGACGCAACGATCGTGGAGTCGAGGAAGATCCACTGGCACCGTCCATTGTACAAGCCAAACTAAAACAAAATAAAAAACAACATACCTGTCAATAAATGATCCAGATTTCATTCAACTATTATATAATACATCTGATAAGACAGTACTTTTTAAGAACCTTTAAGATGCGTACAGTACGCTGGTTCGAAAGTGACTGTGAAGTTCTGGCTTTCTCATTCTCTTATATACTATTTAATATCTTATCATATATGATAACATTTTGACCTCCGATAAATTAACTAATAGCTTGCCAAGGCAACCCCCGACACCCGTGACCCCCACTGTGAGCGAAGTGCAGCCTACGGCTACAGTGGGG
>NW_026048413.1:0-5205 GCF_023864345.2 Schistocerca serialis cubense | reverse complement strand
CCCCACTGTGCACGAAGTGCAGCCTACGGCTACAGTGGGGGTCACGGGTGTCGGGGGTTGCCTTGGCAAGCTATTAGTTAATTTATCGGAGGTCAAAATGTTATCATATATGATAAGATATTAAATAGTATATAAGAGAATGAGAAAGCCAGAACTTCACAGTCACTTTCGAACCAGCGTACTGTACGCATCTTAAAGGTTCTTAAAAAGTACTGTCTTATCAGATGTATTATATAATAGTTGAATGAAATCTGGATCATTTATTGACAGGTATGTTGTTTTTTATTTTGTTTTAGTTTGGCTTGTACAATGGACGGTGCCAGTGGATCTTCCTCGACTCCACGATCGTTGCGTCCAAATATACTTCGTCAAACTGCTGTAAATGATGCTATTAATAATGTTCGAATGAACTACAGAGAACATAATGTTCACTTTGATTCAGATGAAGAAGACAGTTTAGTTGCCTTATTCTGTGAAGAACAACTTCCAGCTATTATATCTTGCGTTGATAATGTTCATGAATTCAAACTATCTGATTTATTTCGTGGTCGAAAGCCTCATATGATGTTACCTTTACATTATGATACACTTGATCAAAATTATATGTTTCAACGTACAAATCAAATTCTAACTAAAGAAATGTTTCCTTCTGATTCTGTATTCTATCATGCTTTTGACTGGTCAAAACATATTATGCGAAGATTTGATCACTTTCAACGTGCACTAAGATACTTTCCTCCAGATGAAATGCCATGGCAATTATGGCATCTCAGAAACAAAAATGTTGAATATAAAATAACAATCATTGCATCAAACTATCGTTGTACAAAATACAATACTAAACATATTTATTGTAAAGAACATACTCCATTATTACGTGCTCCACTGTTAGTGGGGGTGGTATGTCATGAATGTTATTTCAGATTTATTTTAAATAGTCATGATAATAATATAATTCAAAAAATGGAAAGTGCACATGCTGACAAAGATCAATCTCCACCTAACTTATGGAAATATACTACAGAAGCTCCAATTTCTGATTGTTATTCACTTGAAAATATGAATATTTTATGTAAAACTATTGATGATTATTGGACAACTCTTGATGCTATGTCTAATTCACTATTTTGTAACTATTGTTTAAAAGCTACATTTGGTGAACTTATTACAGGTCCAGGAACAAGAAAGTATTTCAAATCAATTGATAAATCAAAATGTGTTTAATATTTCAGATTATTATCAGATGGTAAAACAACTTATTACAAAAAGCCTGAACAAAGTGATATAAACAAGTTTTTCGGAATGGTCTATACTAGTTCTCCATCTGATTGTTCAGATTCTGAAAAAGAAGAACCTGGTGCAAATAAAATAGAACTTGAAGACAGACCAATAACTCCAGGAGCACATACAATTTCATCATCGGATGAAGAAGAATCTAAAATTGAACCTCCGAAAAGTAAGAAGAGAAAAATTAAAACTTCTCCAGAAAAGACATCAGAACCTGTATCTAAAAAAGCAAAAGAAGACGAAACTGATTCAATCACTATTGTTCATGGTAACGTATATAATATTATTCGCATTTTGTGCAAACTTGTTACTTTGTTTACTGATCACTCAGAATGCTTAAATACTTTGATTTCTTGTATAACAAATTTAAAAGGAAATGTAAGCCTTTGTCTAATGAAAATACTACAGGAAATATCAGAACAGACGACCCATTACAATCAGGAAAAGAACTGCTTGCCTACTATTATTCTAAAAATGACGAAACAGATTGGACACATTCTGTGTTCTCACAAAACCAATATAAAAACAATAGAAAAGTCTTTACATACTATTTACGACAATTTATTAAAAGAGAAAACAAACATTCCAACTTCTGTCTCATCTTCCTTGACAAAGCAGGAACAAACAGCGAACATATCCATACAATCCATACATGCCGAAGGCACCACGGATCATGTAGATGCTTCTTCAAACATACAATCCGTGATCGAATTGGGAGGGCTGAGTTCACCAAAGTCTTCTCGCCAGGAGACAGACGAGGACAATATAATCTCCTCAAGTATTTCAGTCAAAAACAGCAACGGATATACCACATCTTTATTCGTGGAGAATCCAAAGAAATACTTTATAGATTTACAAATTTTCGATGCGAAAAGAATTCCCAAATTAGAAAAGAACCTTTGGTACAAAGCACGGAAAAGGCAAGTACGTCTATATCTGGACTTGGAGAATCTGACGGAGAATCAGAAACTAGTAGAACCTCTACGCCAATTCATTATAGAAAGCCAAAATTACCTGGAGAATTTAGAAGCATCAGGTCACCAAATTACAAAAAACGATTTTCATTTCAAGAAATAATTCTTTTCATTCAAAATAATATCACATGTCCAATCAATAAAGCAAAAGTCTTAAAAGAATGGCGTTCTGAAATTTCCTTATGTACTCTGAGTGATAAAATATATTTGAATGCTATTGAACATGTACAAATTATGTTAACTACATATACATTATCTGAATTATATTCATATATTCAATTAGCTTCTAATGTATATTTTGAAGCTTTTCATATTCCTTTCAATGATTATTATTATTCAATTTCTCAAACTTTAATTATTATAAAAGACTTACTTGAATATCAATTTGGTAGTAATTGGGACTCTGTACATGAATTTATATGTATTTTATTTCATGTATTAAATAGAAGCAATGGAAAAAAGAATACTATTGAAATAGTTGGAGATCCAAATTCATTCAAATCAACTTTTGTAAGAATGATTGCAAGTGCACTTATTAATGCTGGATGGTGCAATAAAAATAATAAATTGTCTCAATTTGGACTTCAAGAATGTGCTAATAAACGTCTAATTATTATGGATGATCCTAATTTTGATGTTGGATCTATTGAACAATTAAAAACTATTTTCAGTGGTGATCCAACCAATATTCAAGTAAAACATAAAGAAGATTTTACTATATATAAAACTCCTGTTATTATTTGTGCAAATACTGAAATGTTCAAAGGTGATGTTTGGGATGTAAGGATGGAAAGATATAGATGGAAAAAATGGAATACTGTATTAAATAAACAACTCCATCCTTTAGCATTGTATCATTTATTTCAAGAATATAATTTGTTACAATAAAAAATGTACAATTTATTTATCTATTTTTACCAACCAATTCCAAATTCCTATAAGGAGAACGAGATCTAGAACGATCACGTTTTCTTTCCTTTTTACGTTTTTTCTCCTGCTCTTTAGCATCTTCACGTAATATTTCACCAGGCTCAGACTCTGGTTCAGTAACAACAACATATTTCTTACTAGTATTTTCTTTATACAAAGCAGCAGTTATCTTAGACATATTCAAAGCATTTGAATCAAATGAAATTCCAGTTAAAAAGAAATCATCTCTCATACCAGATACAGTACTACGAACATATATCTCATCAGAATGACTTAAACTACGTACTTGATTTGTATACGTTTCATAATTAGTACCAATTACAATATTAGTTGTCATATTTACAATCAATTTACAATTCACGTAACTATTAGTATCATTAGGAGCATTATTTGGCACAGGATTAATTCCAAGAGTAAAAGATGGCATAAGTGGACAATTATGATGATCATTCAATTTACCCATCAAAAATCCTTTCTCAATAGCTTGATCATAAGTAAATTCTTCAAGTCTCTTTTTAAATGATATAGGTTCCACTTGTTGCACAAAAGGCTTTACAGGAGCAGTATCTCCACCTACTTGCTGTTGCAAATTTGGATTTAAAACATTTGTACCAGTAGCATACTCATCATCAGCTAAAGCAAAGCCATGAATATGATTAACATTCTTAATAATACCCAACTTAGGCTTATACTGCCAATGAAACATTTCACTTGAATCCACAGCTCGACTAGCAATGCCTTGATGATATATATTAGTCAACATTGGATGTCCATAAGCAACAGAACCATAAATATTCTTCGACGTAGCCACAGCAGTACTATTAGGAATTATCCAAGAATCATAATTTGGCCAATTACGAGGAACAGACAAAGATGAACTATATGAAGTATTATCAGTCTCTCCCCACATAATACTACCCAAACCTGTACTACGTTTATCTACGCCACTAATTTCCATAGGCTTATCAGTTGTAGAATTTACAGTTACAGTCTCATGTGGTAAAGCTAAATTTCCTCCTTTATTATATATAATAAAAGGAACATGAGTAATACTAGCTGACCCAGAAATAGTACTTAATGTACTAAATGAAGCTTCTAATCCAACAACAGTTAATACAATTTCAATATGCTTAACATAAGCAAAAGGAGGTAATGATTGAAATTGACCTGGAGAAATAAATTGAGCCAAATGATTAGACATCCATTGAGCTCCTGATGTAACTAATCTACGAGCTCCTGCTGAAGTAGTATTAGGAGCAGAAACATCAAACCACTTATAACCATATCCCCAAGTAAAAAACAAATGACTATTAGTAAAATGAATGTCTCCACTTTTTATTTGATTAACACTCTTCCACAAAAAGAAATTTCCTGATTCACCTTTGCCACCACCACCACCAGCACCACCACTATTAGCACCAGAACGAAGAGCACCAGTCTGCATACCAGCTCCATCTTCAGCAGCTCCATGAATTACTTCAACATCCATATCTTGCGTACGTTGAGTATTAGATCGTTTAGATCGTAAATTATATCCAGAAGGTCCAGGCTGATCTTCAGCTGCAGTACGCTTACGTGATTGCTCTAAAGCATCCACTTCTTGATTTAAAGCAGCAATACTTTCCAAAACTTCACCAACTGCTGCTAATTCAGGATCAGTTAATTCTTCAGTAATATTACGACGATCTGAATTCAAAGATTCTTTAATAGCATTCTTCTTTTTTTCAGCAACTCGTCGATTAATAACGCGAATAGCAGACCACGAAATCTTATTTGTTTGACCTCTCCTTAGTAGTCCACTGCTTATACCGAGGCATCACTAGAATTAAACTTATTTACAACCTTCTTATATACTATTTAATATCTTATCATATATGATAACATTTTGACCTCCGATAAATTAACTAATAGCTTGCCAAGGCAACCCCCGACACCCGTGACCCCCACTGTAGCCGTAGGCTGCACTTCGTGCACAGTGGGGGTCACGGGTGTCGGGGGTTGCCTTGGCAAGCTA
>NW_026048412.1:0-5209 GCF_023864345.2 Schistocerca serialis cubense | reverse complement strand
TAGCTTGCCAAGGCAACCCCCGACACCCGTGACCCCCACTGTAGCACGTAGGCTGCACTACGTGCTACAGTGGGGGTCACGGGTGTCGGGGGTTGCCTTGGCAAGCTATTAGTTAATTTATCGGAGGTCAAAATGTTATCATATATGATAAGATATTAAATAGTATATAAGAAGGTTGTAAATAAGTTTAATTCTAGTGATGCCTCGGTATAAGCAGTGGACTACTAAGGGAGGTCAAACAAATAAGATTTCGTGGTCTGCTATTCGCGTTATTAATCGACGAGTTGCTGAAAAAAAGAAGAATGCTATTAAAGAATCTTTGAATTCAGATCGTCGTAATATTACTGAAGAATTAACTGATCCTGAATTAGCAGCAGTTGGTGAAGTTTTGGAAAGTATTGCTGCTTTAAATCAAGAAGTGGATGCTTTAGAGCAATCACGTAAGCGTACTGCAGCTGAAGATCAGCCTGGACCTTCTGGATATAATTTACGATCTAAACGATCTAATACTCAACGTACGCAAGATATGGATGTTGAAGTAATTCATGGAGCTGCTGAAGATGGAGCTGGTATGCAGACTGGTGCTCTTCGTTCTGGTGCTAATAGTGGTGGTGCTGGTGGTGGTGGTGGCAAAGGTGAATCAGGAAATTTCTTTTTGTGGAAGAGTGTTAATCAAATAAAAAGTGGAGACATTCATTTTACTAATAGTCATTTGTTTTTTACTTGGGGATATGGTTATAAGTGGTTTGATGTTTCTGCTCCTAATACTACTTCAGCAGGAGCTCGTAGATTAGTTACATCAGGAGCTCAATGGATGTCTAATCATTTGGCTCAATTTATTTCTCCAGGTCAATTTCAATCATTACCTCCTTTTGCTTATGTTAAGCATATTGAAATTGTATTAACTGTTGTTGGATTAGAAGCTTCATTTAGTACATTAAGTACTATTTCTGGGTCAGCTAGTATTACTCATGTTCCTTTTATTATATATAATAAAGGAGGAAATTTAGCTTTACCACATGAGACTGTAACTGTAAATTCTACAACTGATAAGCCTATGGAAATTAGTGGCGTAGATAAACGTAGTACAGGTTTGGGTAGTATTATGTGGGGAGAGACTGATAATACTTCATATAGTTCATCTTTGTCTGTTCCTCGTAATTGGCCAAATTATGATTCTTGGATAATTCCTAATAGTACTGCTGTGGCTACGTCGAAGAATATTTATGGTTCTGTTGCTTATGGACATCCAATGTTGACTAATATATATCATCAAGGCATTGCTAGTCGAGCTGTGGATTCAAGTGAAATGTTTCATTGGCAGTATAAGCCTAAGTTGGGTATTATTAAGAATGTTAATCATATTCATGGCTTTGCTTTAGCTGATGATGAGTATGCTACTGGTACAAATGTTTTAAATCCAAATTTGCAACAGCAAGTAGGTGGAGATACTGCTCCTGTAAAGCCTTTTGTGCAACAAGTGGAACCTATATCATTTAAAAAGAGACTTGAAGAATTTACTTATGATCAAGCTATTGAGAAAGGATTTTTGATGGGTAAATTGAATGATCATCATAATTGTCCACTTATGCCATCTTTTACTCTTGGAATTAATCCTGTGCCAAATAATGCTCCTAATGATACTAATAGTTACGTGAATTGTAAATTGATTGTAAATATGACAACTAATATTGTAATTGGTACTAATTATGAAACGTATACAAATCAAGTACGTAGTTTAAGTCATTCTGATGAGATATATGTTCGTAGTACTGTATCTGGTATGAGAGATGATTTCTTTTTAACTGGAATTTCATTTGATTCAAATGCTTTGAATATGTCTAAGATAACTGCTGCTTTGTATAAAGAAAATACTAGTAAGAAATATGTTGTTGTTACTGAACCAGAGTCTGAGCCTGGTGAAATATTACGTGAAGATGCTAAAGAGCAGGAGAAAAAACGTAAAAAGAGAAAGAAAACGTGATCGTTCTAGATCTCGTTCTCCTTATAGGAATTTGGAATTGGTTGGTAAAAATAGATAAATAAATTGTACATTTTTTATTGTAACAAATTATATTCTTGAAATAAATGATACAATGCTAAAGGATGGAGTTGTTTATTTAATACAGTATTCCATTTTTTCCATCTATATCTTTCCATCCTTACATCCCAAACATCACCTTTGAACATTTCAGTATTTGCACAAATAATAACAGGAGTTTTATATATAGTAAAATCTTCTTTATGTTTTACTTGAATATTGGTTGGATCACCACTGAAAATAGTTTTTAATTGTTCAATAGATCCAACATCAAAATTAGGATCATCCATAATAATTAGACGTTTATTAGCACATTCTTGAAGTCCAAATTGAGACAATTTATTATTTTTATTGCACCATCCAGCATTAATAAGTGCACTTGCAATCATTCTTACAAAAGTTGATTTGAATGAATTTGGATCTCCAACTATTTCAATAGTATTCTTTTTTCCATTGCTTCTATTTAATACATGAAATAAAATACATATAAATTCATGTACAGAGTCCCAATTACTACCAAATTGATATTCAAGTAAGTCTTTTATAATAATTAAAGTTTGAGAAATTGAATAATAATAATCATTGAAAGGAATATGAAAAGCTTCAAAATATACATTAGAAGCTAATTGAATATATGAATATAATTCAGATAATGTATATGTAGTTAACATAATTTGTACATGTTCAATAGC
This sequence comes from Schistocerca serialis cubense, assembly GCF_023864345.2. Lineage (NCBI taxonomy): Eukaryota > Metazoa > Arthropoda > Insecta > Orthoptera > Acrididae > Schistocerca > Schistocerca serialis. The sequence goes on along the minus strand of NW_026048412.1, from coordinate 2,476 downwards.
ATTCAAATATATTTTATCACTCAGAGTACATAAGGAAATTTCAGAACGCCATTCTTTTAAGACTTTTGCTTTATTGATTGGACATGTGATATTATTTTGAATGAAAAGAATTATTTCTTGAAATGAAAATCGTTTTTTGTAATTTGGTGACCTGATGCTTCTAAATTCTCCAGGTAATTTTGGCTTTCTATAATGAATTGGCGTAGAGGTTCTACTAGTTTCTGATTCTCCGTCAGATTCTCCAAGTCCAGATATAGACGTACTTGCCTTTTCCGTGCTTTGTACCAAAGGTTCTTTTCTAATTTGGGAATTCTTTTCGCATCGAAAATTTGTAAATCTATAAAGTATTTCTTTGGATTCTCCACGAATAAAGATGTGGTATATCCGTTGCTGTTTTTGACTGAAATACTTGAGGAGATTATATTGTCCTCGTCTGTCTCCTGGCGAGAAGACTTTGGTGAACTCAGCCCTCCCAATTCGATCACGGATTGTATGTTTGAAGAAGCATCTACATGATCCGTGGTGCCTTCGGCATGTATGGATTGTATGGATATGTTCGCTGTTTGTTCCTGCTTTGTCAAGGAAGATGAGACAGAAGTTGGAATGTTTGTTTTCTCTTTTAATAAATTGTCGTAAATAGTATGTAAAGACTTTTCTATTGTTTTTATATTGGTTTTGTGAGAACACAGAATGTGTCCAATCTGTTTCGTCATTTTTAGAATAATAGTAGGCAAGCAGTTCTTTTCCTGATTGTAATGGGTCGTCTGTTCTGATATTTCCTGTAGTATTTTCATTAGACAAAGGCTTACATTTCCTTTTAAATTTGTTATACAAGAAATCAAAGTATTTAAGCATTCTGAGTGATCAGTAAACAAAGTAACAAGTTTGCACAAAATGCGAATAATATTATATACGTTACCATGAACAATAGTGATTGAATCAGTTTCGTCTTCTTTTGCTTTTTTAGATACAGGTTCTGATGTCTTTTCTGGAGAAGTTTTAATTTTTCTCTTCTTACTTTTCGGAGGTTCAATTTTAGATTCTTCTTCATCCGATGATGAAATTGTATGTGCTCCTGGAGTTATTGGTCTGTCTTCAAGTTCTATTTTATTTGCACCAGGTTCTTCTTTTTCAGAATCTGAACAATCAGATGGAGAACTAGTATAGACCATTCCGAAAAACTTGTTTATATCACTTTGTTCAGGCTTTTTGTAATAAGTTGTTTTACCATCTGATAATAATCTGAAATATTAAACACATTTTGATTTATCAATTGATTTGAAATACTTTCTTGTTCCTGGACCTGTAATAAGTTCACCAAATGTAGCTTTTAAACAATAGTTACAAAATAGTGAATTAGACATAGCATCAAGAGTTGTCCAATAATCATCAATAGTTTTACATAAAATATTCATATTTTCAAGTGAATAACAATCAGAAATTGGAGCTTCTGTAGTATATTTCCATAAGTTAGGTGGAGATTGATCTTTGTCAGCATGTGCACTTTCCATTTTTTGAATTATATTATTATCATGACTATTTAAAATAAATCTGAAATAACATTCATGACATACCACCCCCACTAACAGTGGAGCACGTAATAATGGAGTATGTTCTTTACAATAAATATGTTTAGTATTGTATTTTGTACAACGATAGTTTGATGCAATGATTGTTATTTTATATTCAACATTTTTGTTTCTGAGATGCCATAATTGCCATGGCATTTCATCTGGAGGAAAGTATCTTAGTGCACGTTGAAAGTGATCAAATCTTCGCATAATATGTTTTGACCAGTCAAAAGCATGATAGAATACAGAATCAGAAGGAAACATTTCTTTAGTTAGAATTTGATTTGTACGTTGAAACATATAATTTTGATCAAGTGTATCATAATGTAAAGGTAACATCATATGAGGCTTTCGACCACGAAATAAATCAGATAGTTTGAATTCATGAACATTATCAACGCAAGATATAATAGCTGGAAGTTGTTCTTCACAGAATAAGGCAACTAAACTGTCTTCTTCATCTGAATCAAAGTGAACATTATGTTCTCTGTAGTTCATTCGAACATTATTAATAGCATCATTTACAGCAGTTTGACGAAGTATATTTGGACGCAACGATCGTGGAGTCGAGGAAGATCCACTGGCACCGTCCATTGTACAAGCCAAACTAAAACAAAATAAAAAACAACATACCTGTCAATAAATGATCCAGATTTCATTCAACTATTATATAATACATCTGATAAGACAGTACTTTTTAAGAACCTTTAAGATGCGTACAGTACGCTGGTTCGAAAGTGACTGTGAAGTTCTGGCTTTCTCATTCTCTTATATACTATTTAATATCTTATCATATATGATAACATTTTGACCTCCGATAAATTAACTAATAGCTTGCCAAGGCAACCCCCGACACCCGTGACCCCCACTGTAGCCGTAGGCTGCACTTCGTGCACAGTGGGGGT
>NW_026048411.1:0-5212 GCF_023864345.2 Schistocerca serialis cubense | reverse complement strand
GTGCACCTACGCTAGGGGGGTCACGGGTGTCGGGGGTTGCCTTGGCAAGCTATTAGTTAATTTATCGGAGGTCAAAATGTTATCATATATGATAAGATATTAAATAGTATATAAGAAGGTTGTAAATAAGTTTAATTCTAGTGATGCCTCGGTATAAGCAGTGGACTACTAAGGGAGGTCAAACAAATAAGATTTCGTGGTCTGCTATTCGCGTTATTAATCGACGAGTTGCTGAAAAAAAGAAGAATGCTATTAAAGAATCTTTGAATTCAGATCGTCGTAATATTACTGAAGAATTAACTGATCCTGAATTAGCAGCAGTTGGTGAAGTTTTGGAAAGTATTGCTGCTTTAAATCAAGAAGTGGATGCTTTAGAGCAATCACGTAAGCGTACTGCAGCTGAAGATCAGCCTGGACCTTCTGGATATAATTTACGATCTAAACGATCTAATACTCAACGTACGCAAGATATGGATGTTGAAGTAATTCATGGAGCTGCTGAAGATGGAGCTGGTATGCAGACTGGTGCTCTTCGTTCTGGTGCTAATAGTGGTGGTGCTGGTGGTGGTGGTGGCAAAGGTGAATCAGGAAATTTCTTTTTGTGGAAGAGTGTTAATCAAATAAAAAGTGGAGACATTCATTTTACTAATAGTCATTTGTTTTTTACTTGGGGATATGGTTATAAGTGGTTTGATGTTTCTGCTCCTAATACTACTTCAGCAGGAGCTCGTAGATTAGTTACATCAGGAGCTCAATGGATGTCTAATCATTTGGCTCAATTTATTTCTCCAGGTCAATTTCAATCATTACCTCCTTTTGCTTATGTTAAGCATATTGAAATTGTATTAACTGTTGTTGGATTAGAAGCTTCATTTAGTACATTAAGTACTATTTCTGGGTCAGCTAGTATTACTCATGTTCCTTTTATTATATATAATAAAGGAGGAAATTTAGCTTTACCACATGAGACTGTAACTGTAAATTCTACAACTGATAAGCCTATGGAAATTAGTGGCGTAGATAAACGTAGTACAGGTTTGGGTAGTATTATGTGGGGAGAGACTGATAATACTTCATATAGTTCATCTTTGTCTGTTCCTCGTAATTGGCCAAATTATGATTCTTGGATAATTCCTAATAGTACTGCTGTGGCTACGTCGAAGAATATTTATGGTTCTGTTGCTTATGGACATCCAATGTTGACTAATATATATCATCAAGGCATTGCTAGTCGAGCTGTGGATTCAAGTGAAATGTTTCATTGGCAGTATAAGCCTAAGTTGGGTATTATTAAGAATGTTAATCATATTCATGGCTTTGCTTTAGCTGATGATGAGTATGCTACTGGTACAAATGTTTTAAATCCAAATTTGCAACAGCAAGTAGGTGGAGATACTGCTCCTGTAAAGCCTTTTGTGCAACAAGTGGAACCTATATCATTTAAAAAGAGACTTGAAGAATTTACTTATGATCAAGCTATTGAGAAAGGATTTTTGATGGGTAAATTGAATGATCATCATAATTGTCCACTTATGCCATCTTTTACTCTTGGAATTAATCCTGTGCCAAATAATGCTCCTAATGATACTAATAGTTACGTGAATTGTAAATTGATTGTAAATATGACAACTAATATTGTAATTGGTACTAATTATGAAACGTATACAAATCAAGTACGTAGTTTAAGTCATTCTGATGAGATATATGTTCGTAGTACTGTATCTGGTATGAGAGATGATTTCTTTTTAACTGGAATTTCATTTGATTCAAATGCTTTGAATATGTCTAAGATAACTGCTGCTTTGTATAAAGAAAATACTAGTAAGAAATATGTTGTTGTTACTGAACCAGAGTCTGAGCCTGGTGAAATATTACGTGAAGATGCTAAAGAGCAGGAGAAAAAACGTAAAAAGGAAAGAAAACGTGATCGTTCTAGATCTCGTTCTCCTTATAGGAATTTGGAATTGGTTGGTAAAAATAGATAAATAAATTGTACATTTTTTATTGTAACAAATTATATTCTTGAAATAAATGATACAATGCTAAAGGATGGAGTTGTTTATTTAATACAGTATTCCATTTTTTCCATCTATATCTTTCCATCCTTACATCCCAAACATCACCTTTGAACATTTCAGTATTTGCACAAATAATAACAGGAGTTTTATATATAGTAAAATCTTCTTTATGTTTTACTTGAATATTGGTTGGATCACCACTGAAAATAGTTTTTAATTGTTCAATAGATCCAACATCAAAATTAGGATCATCCATAATAATTAGACGTTTATTAGCACATTCTTGAAGTCCAAATTGAGACAATTTATTATTTTTATTGCACCATCCAGCATTAATAAGTGCACTTGCAATCATTCTTACAAAAGTTGATTTGAATGAATTTGGATCTCCAACTATTTCAATAGTATTCTTTTTTCCATTGCTTCTATTTAATACATGAAATAAAATACATATAAATTCATGTACAGAGTCCCAATTACTACCAAATTGATATTCAAGTAAGTCTTTTATAATAATTAAAGTTTGAGAAATTGAATAATAATAATCATTGAAAGGAATATGAAAAGCTTCAAAATATACATTAGAAGCTAATTGAATATATGAATATAATTCAGATAATGTATATGTAGTTAACATAATTTGTACATGTTCAATAGCATTCAAATATATTTTATCACTCAGAGTACATAAGGAAATTTCAGAACGCCATTCTTTTAAGACTTTTGCTTTATTGATTGGACATGTGATATTATTTTGAATGAAAAGAATTATTTCTTGAAATGAAAATCGTTTTTTGTAATTTGGTGACCTGATGCTTCTAAATTCTCCAGGTAATTTTGGCTTTCTATAATGAATTGGCGTAGAGGTTCTACTAGTTTCTGATTCTCCGTCAGATTCTCCAAGTCCAGATATAGACGTACTTGCCTTTTCCGTGCTTTGTACCAAAGGTTCTTTTCTAATTTGGGAATTCTTTTCGCATCGAAAATTTGTAAATCTATAAAGTATTTCTTTGGATTCTCCACGAATAAAGATGTGGTATATCCGTTGCTGTTTTTGACTGAAATACTTGAGGAGATTATATTGTCCTCGTCTGTCTCCTGGCGAGAAGACTTTGGTGAACTCAGCCCTCCCAATTCGATCACGGATTGTATGTTTGAAGAAGCATCTACATGATCCGTGGTGCCTTCGGCATGTATGGATTGTATGGATATGTTCGCTGTTTGTTCCTGCTTTGTCAAGGAAGATGAGACAGAAGTTGGAATGTTTGTTTTCTCTTTTAATAAATTGTCGTAAATAGTATGTAAAGACTTTTCTATTGTTTTTATATTGGTTTTGTGAGAACACAGAATGTGTCCAATCTGTTTCGTCATTTTTAGAATAATAGTAGGCAAGCAGTTCTTTTCCTGATTGTAATGGGTCGTCTGTTCTGATATTTCCTGTAGTATTTTCATTAGACAAAGGCTTACATTTCCTTTTAAATTTGTTATACAAGAAATCAAAGTATTTAAGCATTCTGAGTGATCAGTAAACAAAGTAACAAGTTTGCACAAAATGCGAATAATATTATATACGTTACCATGAACAATAGTGATTGAATCAGTTTCGTCTTCTTTTGCTTTTTTAGATACAGGTTCTGATGTCTTTTCTGGAGAAGTTTTAATTTTTCTCTTCTTACTTTTCGGAGGTTCAATTTTAGATTCTTCTTCATCCGATGATGAAATTGTATGTGCTCCTGGAGTTATTGGTCTGTCTTCAAGTTCTATTTTATTTGCACCAGGTTCTTCTTTTTCAGAATCTGAACAATCAGATGGAGAACTAGTATAGACCATTCCGAAAAACTTGTTTATATCACTTTGTTCAGGCTTTTTGTAATAAGTTGTTTTACCATCTGATAATAATCTGAAATATTAAACACATTTTGATTTATCAATTGATTTGAAATACTTTCTTGTTCCTGGACCTGTAATAAGTTCACCAAATGTAGCTTTTAAACAATAGTTACAAAATAGTGAATTAGACATAGCATCAAGAGTTGTCCAATAATCATCAATAGTTTTACATAAAATATTCATATTTTCAAGTGAATAACAATCAGAAATTGGAGCTTCTGTAGTATATTTCCATAAGTTAGGTGGAGATTGATCTTTGTCAGCATGTGCACTTTCCATTTTTTGAATTATATTATTATCATGACTATTTAAAATAAATCTGAAATAACATTCATGACATACACCCCCCACTAACAGTGGAGCACGTAATAATGGAGTATGTTCTTTACAATAAATATGTTTAGTATTGTATTTTGTACAACGATAGTTTGATGCAATGATTGTTATTTTATATTCAACATTTTTGTTTCTGAGATGCCATAATTGCCATGGCATTTCATCTGGAGGAAAGTATCTTAGTGCACGTTGAAAGTGATCAAATCTTCGCATAATATGTTTTGACCAGTCAAAAGCATGATAGAATACAGAATCAGAAGGAAACATTTCTTTAGTTAGAATTTGATTTGTACGTTGAAACATATAATTTTGATCAAGTGTATCATAATGTAAAGGTAACATCATATGAGGCTTTCGACCACGAAATAAATCAGATAGTTTGAATTCATGAACATTATCAACGCAAGATATAATAGCTGGAAGTTGTTCTTCACAGAATAAGGCAACTAAACTGTCTTCTTCATCTGAATCAAAGTGAACATTATGTTCTCTGTAGTTCATTCGAACATTATTAATAGCATCATTTACAGCAGTTTGACGAAGTATATTTGGACGCAACGATCGTGGAGGTCGAGGAAGATCCACTGGCACCGTCCATTGTACAAGCCAAACTAAAACAAAATAAAAAACAACATACCTGTCAATAAATGATCCAGATTTCATTCAACTATTATATAATACATCTGATAAGACAGTACTTTTTAAGAACCTTTAAGATGCGTACAGTACGCTGGTTCGAAAGTGACTGTGAAGTTCTGGCTTTCTCATTCTCTTATATACTATTTAATATCTTATCATATATGATAACATTTTGACCTCCGATAAATTAACTAATAGCTTGCCAAGGCAACCCCCCGACACCCGTGACCCCCACTGTAGCCGTAGGCTGCACTTCGTGCACAGTGGGGGTCACGGGTGTCGGGGGTTGCCTTGGCAAGCTATTAGTTAATTTATCGGAGGTCAAAATG
>NW_026048410.1:0-5223 GCF_023864345.2 Schistocerca serialis cubense | reverse complement strand
TAGCTTGCCAAGGCAACCCCCGACACCCGTGACCCCCACTGTAGCCGTAGGCTGCAGCTTCGGCTACAGTGGGGGTCACGGGTGTCGGGGGTTGCCTTGGCAAGCTATTAGTTAATTTATCGGAGGTCAAAATGTTATCATATATGATAAGATATTAAATAGTATATAAGAGAATGAGAAAGCCAGAACTTCACAGTCACTTTCGAACCAGCGTACTGTACGCATCTTAAAGGTTCTTAAAAAGTACTGTCTTATCAGATGTATTATATAATAGTTGAATGAAATCTGGATCATTTATTGACAGGTATGTTGTTTTTTATTTTGTTTTAGTTTGGCTTGTACAATGGACGGTGCCAGTGGATCTTCCTCGACTCCACGATCGTTGCGTCCAAATATACTTCGTCAAACTGCTGTAAATGATGCTATTAATAATGTTCGAATGAACTACAGAGAACATAATGTTCACTTTGATTCAGATGAAGAAGACAGTTTAGTTGCCTTATTCTGTGAAGAACAACTTCCAGCTATTATATCTTGCGTTGATAATGTTCATGAATTCAAACTATCTGATTTATTTCGTGGTCGAAAGCCTCATATGATGTTACCTTTACATTATGATACACTTGATCAAAATTATATGTTTCAACGTACAAATCAAATTCTAACTAAAGAAATGTTTCCTTCTGATTCTGTATTCTATCATGCTTTTGACTGGTCAAAACATATTATGCGAAGATTTGATCACTTTCAACGTGCACTAAGATACTTTCCTCCAGATGAAATGCCATGGCAATTATGGCATCTCAGAAACAAAAATGTTGAATATAAAATAACAATCATTGCATCAAACTATCGTTGTACAAAATACAATACTAAACATATTTATTGTAAAGAACATACTCCATTATTACGTGCTCCACTGTTAGTGGGGGTGGTATGTCATGAATGTTATTTCAGATTTATTTTAAATAGTCATGATAATAATATAATTCAAAAAATGGAAAGTGCACATGCTGACAAAGATCAATCTCCACCTAACTTATGGAAATATACTACAGAAGCTCCAATTTCTGATTGTTATTCACTTGAAAATATGAATATTTTATGTAAAACTATTGATGATTATTGGACAACTCTTGATGCTATGTCTAATTCACTATTTTGTAACTATTGTTTAAAAGCTACATTTGGTGAACTTATTACAGGTCCAGGAACAAGAAAGTATTTCAAATCAATTGATAAATCAAAATGTGTTTAATATTTCAGATTATTATCAGATGGTAAAACAACTTATTACAAAAAGCCTGAACAAAGTGATATAAACAAGTTTTTCGGAATGGTCTATACTAGTTCTCCATCTGATTGTTCAGATTCTGAAAAAGAAGAACCTGGTGCAAATAAAATAGAACTTGAAGACAGACCAATAACTCCAGGAGCACATACAATTTCATCATCGGATGAAGAAGAATCTAAAATTGAACCTCCGAAAAGTAAGAAGAGAAAAATTAAAACTTCTCCAGAAAAGACATCAGAACCTGTATCTAAAAAAGCAAAAGAAGACGAAACTGATTCAATCACTATTGTTCATGGTAACGTATATAATATTATTCGCATTTTGTGCAAACTTGTTACTTTGTTTACTGATCACTCAGAATGCTTAAATACTTTGATTTCTTGTATAACAAATTTAAAAGGAAATGTAAGCCTTTGTCTAATGAAAATACTACAGGAAATATCAGAACAGACGACCCATTACAATCAGGAAAAGAACTGCTTGCCTACTATTATTCTAAAAATGACGAAACAGATTGGACACATTCTGTGTTCTCACAAAACCAATATAAAAACAATAGAAAAGTCTTTACATACTATTTACGACAATTTATTAAAAGAGAAAACAAACATTCCAACTTCTGTCTCATCTTCCTTGACAAAGCAGGAACAAACAGCGAACATATCCATACAATCCATACATGCCGAAGGCACCACGGATCATGTAGATGCTTCTTCAAACATACAATCCGTGATCGAATTGGGAGGGCTGAGTTCACCAAAGTCTTCTCGCCAGGAGACAGACGAGGACAATATAATCTCCTCAAGTATTTCAGTCAAAAACAGCAACGGATATACCACATCTTTATTCGTGGAGAATCCAAAGAAATACTTTATAGATTTACAAATTTTCGATGCGAAAAGAATTCCCAAATTAGAAAAGAACCTTTGGTACAAAGCACGGAAAAGGCAAGTACGTCTATATCTGGACTTGGAGAATCTGACGGAGAATCAGAAACTAGTAGAACCTCTACGCCAATTCATTATAGAAAGCCAAAATTACCTGGAGAATTTAGAAGCATCAGGTCACCAAATTACAAAAAACGATTTTCATTTCAAGAAATAATTCTTTTCATTCAAAATAATATCACATGTCCAATCAATAAAGCAAAAGTCTTAAAAGAATGGCGTTCTGAAATTTCCTTATGTACTCTGAGTGATAAAATATATTTGAATGCTATTGAACATGTACAAATTATGTTAACTACATATACATTATCTGAATTATATTCATATATTCAATTAGCTTCTAATGTATATTTTGAAGCTTTTCATATTCCTTTCAATGATTATTATTATTCAATTTCTCAAACTTTAATTATTATAAAAGACTTACTTGAATATCAATTTGGTAGTAATTGGGACTCTGTACATGAATTTATATGTATTTTATTTCATGTATTAAATAGAAGCAATGGAAAAAAGAATACTATTGAAATAGTTGGAGATCCAAATTCATTCAAATCAACTTTTGTAAGAATGATTGCAAGTGCACTTATTAATGCTGGATGGTGCAATAAAAATAATAAATTGTCTCAATTTGGACTTCAAGAATGTGCTAATAAACGTCTAATTATTATGGATGATCCTAATTTTGATGTTGGATCTATTGAACAATTAAAAACTATTTTCAGTGGTGATCCAACCAATATTCAAGTAAAACATAAAGAAGATTTTACTATATATAAAACTCCTGTTATTATTTGTGCAAATACTGAAATGTTCAAAGGTGATGTTTGGGATGTAAGGATGGAAAGATATAGATGGAAAAAATGGAATACTGTATTAAATAAACAACTCCATCCTTTAGCATTGTATCATTTATTTCAAGAATATAATTTGTTACAATAAAAAATGTACAATTTATTTATCTATTTTTACCAACCAATTCCAAATTCCTATAAGGAGAACGAGATCTAGAACGATCACGTTTTCTTTCCTTTTTACGTTTTTTCTCCTGCTCTTTAGCATCTTCACGTAATATTTCACCAGGCTCAGACTCTGGTTCAGTAACAACAACATATTTCTTACTAGTATTTTCTTTATACAAAGCAGCAGTTATCTTAGACATATTCAAAGCATTTGAATCAAATGAAATTCCAGTTAAAAAGAAATCATCTCTCATACCAGATACAGTACTACGAACATATATCTCATCAGAATGACTTAAACTACGTACTTGATTTGTATACGTTTCATAATTAGTACCAATTACAATATTAGTTGTCATATTTACAATCAATTTACAATTCACGTAACTATTAGTATCATTAGGAGCATTATTTGGCACAGGATTAATTCCAAGAGTAAAAGATGGCATAAGTGGACAATTATGATGATCATTCAATTTACCCATCAAAAATCCTTTCTCAATAGCTTGATCATAAGTAAATTCTTCAAGTCTCTTTTTAAATGATATAGGTTCCACTTGTTGCACAAAAGGCTTTACAGGAGCAGTATCTCCACCTACTTGCTGTTGCAAATTTGGATTTAAAACATTTGTACCAGTAGCATACTCATCATCAGCTAAAGCAAAGCCATGAATATGATTAACATTCTTAATAATACCCAACTTAGGCTTATACTGCCAATGAAACATTTCACTTGAATCCACAGCTCGACTAGCAATGCCTTGATGATATATATTAGTCAACATTGGATGTCCATAAGCAACAGAACCATAAATATTCTTCGACGTAGCCACAGCAGTACTATTAGGAATTATCCAAGAATCATAATTTGGCCAATTACGAGGAACAGACAAAGATGAACTATATGAAGTATTATCAGTCTCTCCCCACATAATACTACCCAAACCTGTACTACGTTTATCTACGCCACTAATTTCCATAGGCTTATCAGTTGTAGAATTTACAGTTACAGTCTCATGTGGTAAAGCTAAATTTCCTCCTTTATTATATATAATAAAAGGAACATGAGTAATACTAGCTGACCCAGAAATAGTACTTAATGTACTAAATGAAGCTTCTAATCCAACAACAGTTAATACAATTTCAATATGCTTAACATAAGCAAAAGGAGGTAATGATTGAAATTGACCTGGAGAAATAAATTGAGCCAAATGATTAGACATCCATTGAGCTCCTGATGTAACTAATCTACGAGCTCCTGCTGAAGTAGTATTAGGAGCAGAAACATCAAACCACTTATAACCATATCCCCAAGTAAAAAACAAATGACTATTAGTAAAATGAATGTCTCCACTTTTTATTTGATTAACACTCTTCCACAAAAAGAAATTTCCTGATTCACCTTTGCCACCACCACCACCAGCACCACCACTATTAGCACCAGAACGAAGAGCACCAGTCTGCATACCAGCTCCATCTTCAGCAGCTCCATGAATTACTTCAACATCCATATCTTGCGTACGTTGAGTATTAGATCGTTTAGATCGTAAATTATATCCAGAAGGTCCAGGCTGATCTTCAGCTGCAGTACGCTTACGTGATTGCTCTAAAGCATCCACTTCTTGATTTAAAGCAGCAATACTTTCCAAAACTTCACCAACTGCTGCTAATTCAGGATCAGTTAATTCTTCAGTAATATTACGACGATCTGAATTCAAAGATTCTTTAATAGCATTCTTCTTTTTTTCAGCAACTCGTCGATTAATAACGCGAATAGCAGACCACGAAATCTTATTTGTTTGACCTCCCTTAGTAGTCCACTGCTTATACCGAGGCATCACTAGAATTAAACTTATTTACAACCTTCTTATATACTATTTAATATCTTATCATATATGATAACATTTTGACCTCCGATAAATTAACTAATAGCTTGCCAAGGCAACCCCCGACACCCGTGACCCCCACTGTAGCCAGTGCAGCCTACGGCTACAGTGGGGGTCACGGGTGTCGGGGGTTG
>NW_026048409.1:0-5223 GCF_023864345.2 Schistocerca serialis cubense | reverse complement strand
GCTGACAGTGGGGGTCACGGGTGTCGGGGGTTGCCTTCGTGCACCTACGCTACAGTGGGGGTCACGGGTGTCGGGGGTTGCCTTGGCAAGCTATTAGTTAATTTATCGGAGGTCAAAATGTTATCATATATGATAAGATATTAAATAGTATATAAGAAGGTTGTAAATAAGTTTAATTCTAGTGATGCCTCGGTATAAGCAGTGGACTACTAAGGGAGGTCAAACAAATAAGATTTCGTGGTCTGCTATTCGCGTTATTAATCGACGAGTTGCTGAAAAAAAGAAGAATGCTATTAAAGAATCTTTGAATTCAGATCGTCGTAATATTACTGAAGAATTAACTGATCCTGAATTAGCAGCAGTTGGTGAAGTTTTGGAAAGTATTGCTGCTTTAAATCAAGAAGTGGATGCTTTAGAGCAATCACGTAAGCGTACTGCAGCTGAAGATCAGCCTGGACCTTCTGGATATAATTTACGATCTAAACGATCTAATACTCAACGTACGCAAGATATGGATGTTGAAGTAATTCATGGAGCTGCTGAAGATGGAGCTGGTATGCAGACTGGTGCTCTTCGTTCTGGTGCTAATAGTGGTGGTGCTGGTGGTGGTGGTGGCAAAGGTGAATCAGGAAATTTCTTTTTGTGGAAGAGTGTTAATCAAATAAAAAGTGGAGACATTCATTTTACTAATAGTCATTTGTTTTTTACTTGGGGATATGGTTATAAGTGGTTTGATGTTTCTGCTCCTAATACTACTTCAGCAGGAGCTCGTAGATTAGTTACATCAGGAGCTCAATGGATGTCTAATCATTTGGCTCAATTTATTTCTCCAGGTCAATTTCAATCATTACCTCCTTTTGCTTATGTTAAGCATATTGAAATTGTATTAACTGTTGTTGGATTAGAAGCTTCATTTAGTACATTAAGTACTATTTCTGGGTCAGCTAGTATTACTCATGTTCCTTTTATTATATATAATAAAGGAGGAAATTTAGCTTTACCACATGAGACTGTAACTGTAAATTCTACAACTGATAAGCCTATGGAAATTAGTGGCGTAGATAAACGTAGTACAGGTTTGGGTAGTATTATGTGGGGAGAGACTGATAATACTTCATATAGTTCATCTTTGTCTGTTCCTCGTAATTGGCCAAATTATGATTCTTGGATAATTCCTAATAGTACTGCTGTGGCTACGTCGAAGAATATTTATGGTTCTGTTGCTTATGGACATCCAATGTTGACTAATATATATCATCAAGGCATTGCTAGTCGAGCTGTGGATTCAAGTGAAATGTTTCATTGGCAGTATAAGCCTAAGTTGGGTATTATTAAGAATGTTAATCATATTCATGGCTTTGCTTTAGCTGATGATGAGTATGCTACTGGTACAAATGTTTTAAATCCAAATTTGCAACAGCAAGTAGGTGGAGATACTGCTCCTGTAAAGCCTTTTGTGCAACAAGTGGAACCTATATCATTTAAAAAGAGACTTGAAGAATTTACTTATGATCAAGCTATTGAGAAAGGATTTTTGATGGGTAAATTGAATGATCATCATAATTGTCCACTTATGCCATCTTTTACTCTTGGAATTAATCCTGTGCCAAATAATGCTCCTAATGATACTAATAGTTACGTGAATTGTAAATTGATTGTAAATATGACAACTAATATTGTAATTGGTACTAATTATGAAACGTATACAAATCAAGTACGTAGTTTAAGTCATTCTGATGAGATATATGTTCGTAGTACTGTATCTGGTATGAGAGATGATTTCTTTTTAACTGGAATTTCATTTGATTCAAATGCTTTGAATATGTCTAAGATAACTGCTGCTTTGTATAAAGAAAATACTAGTAAGAAATATGTTGTTGTTACTGAACCAGAGTCTGAGCCTGGTGAAATATTACGTGAAGATGCTAAAGAGCAGGAGAAAAAACGTAAAAAGGAAAGAAAACGTGATCGTTCTAGATCTCGTTCTCCTTATAGGAATTTGGAATTGGTTGGTAAAAATAGATAAATAAATTGTACATTTTTTATTGTAACAAATTATATTCTTGAAATAAATGATACAATGCTAAAGGATGGAGTTGTTTATTTAATACAGTATTCCATTTTTTCCATCTATATCTTTCCATCCTTACATCCCAAACATCACCTTTGAACATTTCAGTATTTGCACAAATAATAACAGGAGTTTTATATATAGTAAAATCTTCTTTATGTTTTACTTGAATATTGGTTGGATCACCACTGAAAATAGTTTTTAATTGTTCAATAGATCCAACATCAAAATTAGGATCATCCATAATAATTAGACGTTTATTAGCACATTCTTGAAGTCCAAATTGAGACAATTTATTATTTTTATTGCACCATCCAGCATTAATAAGTGCACTTGCAATCATTCTTACAAAAGTTGATTTGAATGAATTTGGATCTCCAACTATTTCAATAGTATTCTTTTTTCCATTGCTTCTATTTAATACATGAAATAAAATACATATAAATTCATGTACAGAGTCCCAATTACTACCAAATTGATATTCAAGTAAGTCTTTTATAATAATTAAAGTTTGAGAAATTGAATAATAATAATCATTGAAAGGAATATGAAAAGCTTCAAAATATACATTAGAAGCTAATTGAATATATGAATATAATTCAGATAATGTATATGTAGTTAACATAATTTGTACATGTTCAATAGCATTCAAATATATTTTATCACTCAGAGTACATAAGGAAATTTCAGAACGCCATTCTTTTAAGACTTTTGCTTTATTGATTGGACATGTGATATTATTTTGAATGAAAAGAATTATTTCTTGAAATGAAAATCGTTTTTTGTAATTTGGTGACCTGATGCTTCTAAATTCTCCAGGTAATTTTGGCTTTCTATAATGAATTGGCGTAGAGGTTCTACTAGTTTCTGATTCTCCGTCAGATTCTCCAAGTCCAGATATAGACGTACTTGCCTTTTCCGTGCTTTGTACCAAAGGTTCTTTTCTAATTTGGGAATTCTTTTCGCATCGAAAATTTGTAAATCTATAAAGTATTTCTTTGGATTCTCCACGAATAAAGATGTGGTATATCCGTTGCTGTTTTTGACTGAAATACTTGAGGAGATTATATTGTCCTCGTCTGTCTCCTGGCGAGAAGACTTTGGTGAACTCAGCCCTCCCAATTCGATCACGGATTGTATGTTTGAAGAAGCATCTACATGATCCGTGGTGCCTTCGGCATGTATGGATTGTATGGATATGTTCGCTGTTTGTTCCTGCTTTGTCAAGGAAGATGAGACAGAAGTTGGAATGTTTGTTTTCTCTTTTAATAAATTGTCGTAAATAGTATGTAAAGACTTTTCTATTGTTTTTATATTGGTTTTGTGAGAACACAGAATGTGTCCAATCTGTTTCGTCATTTTTAGAATAATAGTAGGCAAGCAGTTCTTTTCCTGATTGTAATGGGTCGTCTGTTCTGATATTTCCTGTAGTATTTTCATTAGACAAAGGCTTACATTTCCTTTTAAATTTGTTATACAAGAAATCAAAGTATTTAAGCATTCTGAGTGATCAGTAAACAAAGTAACAAGTTTGCACAAAATGCGAATAATATTATATACGTTACCATGAACAATAGTGATTGAATCAGTTTCGTCTTCTTTTGCTTTTTTAGATACAGGTTCTGATGTCTTTTCTGGAGAAGTTTTAATTTTTCTCTTCTTACTTTTCGGAGGTTCAATTTTAGATTCTTCTTCATCCGATGATGAAATTGTATGTGCTCCTGGAGTTATTGGTCTGTCTTCAAGTTCTATTTTATTTGCACCAGGTTCTTCTTTTTCAGAATCTGAACAATCAGATGGAGAACTAGTATAGACCATTCCGAAAAACTTGTTTATATCACTTTGTTCAGGCTTTTTGTAATAAGTTGTTTTACCATCTGATAATAATCTGAAATATTAAACACATTTTGATTTATCAATTGATTTGAAATACTTTCTTGTTCCTGGACCTGTAATAAGTTCACCAAATGTAGCTTTTAAACAATAGTTACAAAATAGTGAATTAGACATAGCATCAAGAGTTGTCCAATAATCATCAATAGTTTTACATAAAATATTCATATTTTCAAGTGAATAACAATCAGAAATTGGAGCTTCTGTAGTATATTTCCATAAGTTAGGTGGAGATTGATCTTTGTCAGCATGTGCACTTTCCATTTTTTGAATTATATTATTATCATGACTATTTAAAATAAATCTGAAATAACATTCATGACATACCACCCCCACTAACAGTGGAGCACGTAATAATGGAGTATGTTCTTTACAATAAATATGTTTAGTATTGTATTTTGTACAACGATAGTTTGATGCAATGATTGTTATTTTATATTCAACATTTTTGTTTCTGAGATGCCATAATTGCCATGGCATTTCATCTGGAGGAAAGTATCTTAGTGCACGTTGAAAGTGATCAAATCTTCGCATAATATGTTTTGACCAGTCAAAAGCATGATAGAATACAGAATCAGAAGGAAACATTTCTTTAGTTAGAATTTGATTTGTACGTTGAAACATATAATTTTGATCAAGTGTATCATAATGTAAAGGTAACATCATATGAGGCTTTCGACCACGAAATAAATCAGATAGTTTGAATTCATGAACATTATCAACGCAAGATATAATAGCTGGAAGTTGTTCTTCACAGAATAAGGCAACTAAACTGTCTTCTTCATCTGAATCAAAGTGAACATTATGTTCTCTGTAGTTCATTCGAACATTATTAATAGCATCATTTACAGCAGTTTGACGAAGTATATTTGGACGCAACGATCGTGGAGTCGAGGAAGATCCACTGGCACCGTCCATTGTACAAGCCAAACTAAAACAAAATAAAAAACAACATACCTGTCAATAAATGATCCAGATTTCATTCAACTATTATATAATACATCTGATAAGACAGTACTTTTTAAGAACCTTTAAGATGCGTACAGTACGCTGGTTCGAAAGTGACTGTGAAGTTCTGGCTTTCTCATTCTCTTATATACTATTTAATATCTTATCATATATGATAACATTTTGACCTCCGATAAATTAACTAATAGCTTGCCAAGGCAACCCCCGACACCCGTGACCCCCACTGTGCACGAAGTGCAGCCTACGGCTACAGTGGGGGTCACGGGTGTCGGGGGTTGCCTTGGCAAGCT